>NW_025208981.1:4919-13915 GCF_004010195.1 Chiloscyllium plagiosum | reverse complement strand
TCTGGGAAAGAGAATTGCCACTTGAATAAATGGCCACTTTGTGAATTCTCCTCACTCCGGTTCTGACTGTGGTTAGAGGGTGCGACTGTTATCTTTTCTAGTAACGCTCCTCCACTGTTTGCAACAGTTTTAAATGTAACCAGGTTGGAGATATGGCCGATGATAAAGGTCTCAGACTGGGTCAGGTTCAGTGATATGGACAAGTCAGGCAGATTTCTTTAGTCAGCCACATATAACTAATAGAAATAACGGAGCAGCATGGTGGATCTGTGGTTCGCACTGCTGCCTCATATCATAAAGGAGCGAGGTTCAATTGCATCCTTCAATTCTCCCCGTTTCTGTGTGTGTTTCCTCCCGGTAATCCAGTTTCCTCCCAAAGTCCCCAAAGATGTGCAGTTTAATTGGCCATGCTCAATTGCCCACAGTGCTCAGGGATCTGTAGGTTAGCTGGTTTAGTCATGGAAAATGCAGGATTACATGGTTAGAGTATGGGGATAGGTCTGGGTGGGATGCTGTTCGGTGGACCAGTGTGTACTCAATGGACAGAATGTCCTGCTTTGACACTGTAGAGCTTCTATGACAATGACAAGTTTGGACTAGACAAACAGCCAGTGGTTATTTACCTGATCCATGCTCCTCACAGTCTTGCATATTTCAATATGATCATCTCTCATTCCAAGAATAATCTGTTAAAGCCTCCATAATATAAGCCCTTCATTTCTGGAATACGTGAAGTGAAACATCTCTGAACTGCTTCCAATGTAATTATATCTTTTCTCTGGTAAGGAGACAAAGAAAAAACAACCTCACACCCCGATGAGGTTATTTATTATTTTCTCAGTGTTGTGAGACTTTGGAAACCTCTTCCCGCAGAGCATTGGCGGCAGAGATATTGAATATTTTTGAGGCACAGACAGAAGGTTCAGAGATAACAATGGAGTCAACGATTATTGGGCAGGAATATGCAGTGTGGGAGAAATGCTGGCAAGTAGTACAAAATGACACTGATCCAAAACACCCAGGAACATAATGCAAAACAAATGGTCAGGTAGATAAATAAAATAAATGCAAAAGTGATAGAATAGATTCCACAGGACAACGGGGCTGTTCTGTCATGACAGAGAAACCACTCGTGGTGGTTTAACCTGAGGGTCAGCACACCTAAGGTGTTGGAGTGAGGCTGAGAGAGCGTCCACTTCATGGTAACCTCTGTCAGTGTGGGGAATTGAACCTGCGCTGGTGTCCTCCCTCTGCATCACAAACCAGCCATCCAACCAAATGAGTGGGAGACTGTGTAACTGTTACAGACCGAAACAGCCACAGACTAAGGACAATAGAAACTTTCATAACAAGGGAAAATTGGACAAATCAGATAATGGTCAAGGTAACGGCTGAGGATAAAAATGTTCTCGGCTAGAAATCGTATTTTATTACGAGGTAAGTATTTAGAAGCTGTCCTTTGGCTGAATAAAATACTGTGAGACAAGTGAAATAACCAGAATACTAAGTATTATTCCTTATCAGTAACAATAAAATAAGTGTAGATATTGGTCAGTCTGTGTAAAATGAGCTTATCATTACATAAAAGTATACAACTGATGGAGTATATTGTTTGGAGTGTCCGTCCCCGTGGGAAATTCCCTCGAACATGCGCTTGAAGAAAACCAGGGTAAAAGTGCCTGAGTGTCGGTTGGTCAGTGACAGGATCCCTGGGGGTTGAATAACTGAAAATTCCTGCAACATGGAGCTGAGAAAACCATCAAATAAGCCGCAAACATATTATATGCTAGAGCACATTTGAAGGGTTGAGTGGCCTCGTGATGGATTTTAATTGTATGTGATTTGAATAAAATATCTCTCTACTCCTTCCCTTTATATGTTACATACTGGTGAATTGATATTTTCCTGAAAAAGGAAATTACTTGGATCATTTTCTGGAACATCCCATAATGGGCATTCTCCAGAATATTCTATCACCGTGTGAAGGCATTTGAAAGGTGAGAGAGAAAGAGAGAAAGGGGAAAGACACTGTGTGCAGCTGTGAGAATGATGGATCATGAGCCTTGTTTGGATAGGTGCTATAACAGATATACAGTGTTTATAGTGTGGGCGTAAAGTGGCGAGAGAGAGAGAGGAGGTGCTGCATGCAGCAGTGAGAGTGGTGGAGCATGAGCCTTGTTCGGGGGTAGATGCTGTAACAGATTTCAATGAGTGTGCAGGAGCAGAGAGAAGATGGTCACCCTTATCCTGGCAGAATGGAGAAGGTTATTGATGCCTGTCCTGTACTGTTGGACATTTCTTCAGACCACAGATCCTGCATTGAGCTGGTTGGTGAGCTGCCACAACTGTGCAGGGCAACTCCAAACTGAGAAACTGAACCGTTTGCCAATTGGCCTTTTAAAGATGGTACTAGTGCCAGAGATCACAGAATATCCATGGGGCATCCAAGCGATGGTGTTTACCTCCAGCCATGAAGTTTAGGAGAATTTGGCCCGTGGGGTGGGGTGGGTAGGTAATGAGGTAAGTTCGATAAGATAGCACCAGGAAACTAATTTGGCCTTGTACAGATAATCCCTCAGTCGCACTCAATGAGAATAGCACTGAGATAGATTATTGTTAGTTTCTGCCCATTGAGTTGAAGAATCTGCTGACCCTACTCCCAGTTACAAAGCTGAAGAACAAATGCTCATCCAAAACCTCCATCATCCAAACTCACACCAATATCCCATTCACCCATCATGGGCGGCATGGTGTCACAGTGGTTAGCACTGTTGCCTCACAGCTCCAGAGACCCGGGTTCTTTTCCTGCCTCAGGCGACTGACTGTGTGGAGTTTGCACGTTCTCCCCGTGTCTGCGTGGGTTTTCTCCGGGTCCTCCGGTTTCCTCCCACAATCCAAAAATGTGCAGGTTAAGCAAACTGGCCATACTAAATTGCCCGTAGTGTTAGGTGAAGGGGTAAATGTAGGGGAATGGGTCGGTGTGGTCTTGTTGGGCCGAAGGGCCTGTTTCCACACTGTGAGTAATCTAATTCCTGGGAATACTGGCTCACGTTGCAGGATGCTGTCAAAATATCTTCGTTTCAGCATTCTGAAACCTGTGATCTTCCATGAAATTGTCTCTCCATTTCCTTTTACCCAAAATTATTTTGTTTGTTGATATTTAAACTGATCCCCCCGCCAACTCTCTCTGGCAGTGACGTTCACACCCACAGCACCGCCTTGTCATGGCAGAATGGACATATGGGGCTGTAAATGGATGGGAGCTGCACATCCTGTCACTTCCAGAATGGGCTGCAAGTTTCTTCACTATGGACAATAATCTACCACAGTGTTACTGAGCAATGTACTGGAGTTGTGAAAACACATGCTTTAACGGTAACTACTCCAGGTTCACAGATCCATTCACTGCACAGATCCACATACTGTACAGATGCCTTGTCCACGTCCAAAGAGCAAGACACTGGTGCGGGCTACATATCACCCCATGCTGGAAAGAACGTTTTGTCAGTGTTTCTGAATCAGTGCATCTGTGTGTCCTGTACTGCTCCACGTGTTGGACAGATAGCTCGTGGACTGGAGAGACCTGTGCTATATTATATCCTGGACTAATTGCTGGGTTGCACTGACCCTGGTCATTAACAGAATTAAAGGTGAAATAAACCAAGGAACTGTGGATGGTGGAGATCTGAAATAAAATTCCCCAGCGTCTCGGAAAGTATGGCAACCTCTGTCAGGAGAAAAAACGTTTGAATCAAGTGACCCTATATCACAACTGAAAGCAACTGGGAAGTAATGCTATATATATCAGGGATGGTCTGATACGTGAGGGGGAGGTTAGTTGAATGGATGTAGAAATGCCCAGCGAGAAAGAGAGAGAGAGAGAAATGAAAAGCAAACATAGGAACTGCTGATGATGAACCAGAAGGAAAATAACATGGGAGCTTATTCTAAAATTTCCTCTTTTTCCATATGGCTGTATATCATGTGAATATAGATGTGTCCCTGTTTGCATTGAGTTATATTCCCTCTTTCTTTCTTCTCTGAGTGTGATGATCAACTCCATCTGTATTACTGGTGCCGCCCTTATAGTTGCTGAGATACAAAGAAACGGAACGTCACATTGTCAACGGATTTTTTTGAAGAAGTGAACTGTAACTGTAGGGCTGTGCAGAGATGTAACTGTTTTTTTCTGCTAAGAACAGAAACATTTTCAACACTGAATGGGTGCACCGTGTGTGGGGATTTGCCTTGCTCCAGTAATTACAGAGTAAAGAGACGTTCTGTGGACGCTTTTAATGGGTTTGTGTTATCAGCGGCTGCATCTATTTAGAGAGACCCAAGGATATGGTGACCCCACTCTGGACGAGATATGAGCACTGCGTTTCCAGAGTGTTCTGGTTTCATGCTCAACACATGGAGTCGTGGCTGCACAGAAGGGAAGCTCTATACACAGGGAATGCCAGGGCATCGCATGTTCCTACCAGGAATTTCCAGGAACATTTGTCAAAGCTGGACACATTCCAAGTGTAAAATGTGAAACCAGCTTCTTTCATAAATGAGGTGGTCACTGAGCTGGGTCCCCTCCTTCAAACTCACACAAGGGACAGGACTATGCTGACACTCACCATGAAGTGAACTGGATTGATTCTGGAACTTTCCAGGCAGAGTGGATGACATATCCATCACCAAGAAGTATATTGGATTGAGTCTGGAACTTTCCAGACATATCCGGAGTGCAGTCCTCCGATATATCACTAGCTAATAGAAGCCACCTGCCTGCTGACAGGAATACATTGGTTATGTCTCCAGAGAAGAAGGTGCAGAAACTAACTTCCTGAAATACTAGGTAACAGGGGCCCTGGTAAAAATGAGGGTCTGCACGAAATTGGAATTAATGAAGAATATGTCTTTGAAAATCTAATTTAATTGAAGCTTGGTATGTTGCTGGATCTGATGAGCTACATCCCCGAGTATTGAGGAGGTGGCAACAGAGCTAGTGAATGAATTACTGACTATTCGTCAAAGCTGGTTAGATTCTGGAAAGGATCCTGCAAACTGGAAAACAGCCATTGTAAACCTAAACATTTAAAACAGGACGAAGAGGGCAAACAGAAAAACTAAATAGCTTGATGTCAGCTGTGAGAAAAACATTGTAACATTTTATAAGGAATGTGACAACTAGACACTTGGAAAATAATGGTATGATTTGGTAGAGTCAGCCTAGATTCAGGAAAGGGAAAGGATATTTGATAAACCTGCTGCTGTTTGTGTAGATTGTCCGTTGTGACATCGAAAATTGACAACCGGTGGGAGTAGAGGATTTGATTGTTCAGAAAACGTTTGACACGGTTGAATACTGGTGAGTGGTGAGGGTCCATGGGTAAGCAGGGATGGAACACGCAGAATGGACCGAAAATTGAATAATGGGCAAAATGAAGAGAGTAGTGTTTTTCTTTGGGTAGAAGGCTTGTGGGGTATCAGAAGGATCAGTGCTTGGGCAATAGCTGTTCGCATGGTATAGCATGATTCAGGTGGGAACAACAAATAAAATGATTCTCGTTTGCGTTTATTAAATGGTGAGAGTTTGGGAAGTGCTGTTGTTGAAATGGACCTGGATGTCCTTGGTTATAAGTCACCAACATAATTCAGATGGTACAGTAAGTAATTATAACTGGAAATGATATCTGGTCTTTTATGCAAAATACTTGAAGTACCACTGTAAATATATCTTACTCAATGGTAGTGTTTTGTTGAAATAGAATTTGTTGTATTATGTTCAGACTGAGTCTGCTTCATAAATAATGATCGCCAAGTCACCAAGACAGTGCAAAGGAGTTTCACCAGACTGAACCCTGGCATGATGGTACCATGTGCAACAAGAATGAGACAGCGTCATGGTAACTATGTGGTTAACCTGTAGCACTGTGAGAGAATACGAAGGTGAAACTTGATGGTTATGGACGGACACACGTGTTGTCCCAAACAACCATTGATAAGTTGAGCAATTTCGTACTTTCCATAGGATGCTCGATTCCCAGTAGTTTACGGGTCAGTGCATAGACCTCATTTCGCTTAACAGAGAGGTACAGGCTCCGAATGAACTCTGAACATTGTAATTGTTACAATTTCCATAATCCTGTCAGCACCAACGATACATTTCTTCTGAAACAGTTAGCCATTCCCCACCAGCTTCTGAATTCCAGAGAGAACATAGGTCTGCTCTCTCAGCGACGGAAGATGCCTTTGAGACTGGTTAAAAAAAGGCTTAATTCCCAATACCAGAAAAGCATGCTAACATAACCCTGATGCATTACGAATAATGAAGCCAGGAGGAATACCATGGAACAGTCTATCTGTGCAGTTCCTGCTCCATTTGTTTGTTATGCTGAAGCATTTCTGACACTTTCCTGTTCCTGTGTTAGTGACTTGAGAAGCTGAATGTCCTCTTCCTGTTCCTTTGTAAGCGAGTCCAGGTGTGAAATGGTAACTTTCTGATCCCGTGTTACTGATGTGTGGGAGTGAGCAGACTCCTTGTCTTCCTGTGTAATGGCTGGAGGGATTGAATGGGCTATCCCTCTTCTTGTCCAGTAGTCTTGATGGGCCGAATGACTTTCCCATATTCCTGTGAAGCCAGATTGAGGTACTGAGTGACCTCCTCCGTTTACTATGGAAATGTGCAGTGCAGTTTCATGAATGTTACCGACAGTTTAACAGCTTGAACGCTGTTTCAGTCTTGTTCCACATGGACATGGACTGCATTAGGAGATCAAGGATGACGAAGTTTTCTGAATATTGTGCATCATGCAGTAAATATCCCCATTTCTGATCGATGTGGACTCAAATGGATGAATGGCCTGGTTCCTCCCAGCAGGGATTCCGTGCTGACAAACTGGGGATGCCTGGGCTGAGGTAGCTACCCTGAGGATTTCCTGCAGAGATGTCCCACGGCTGAGATGATTGATGCCCACCGATGATAAACATGTTCCATTGTGCTGTGGATGACTCCAAACACTGGAGAGTTTGCAATGGATTCTGATGAAGTGCAATTTTGCTCAAGCTTCTTGAAGTTAAATATTGCCTTGATGTCAGGGCCAGTCGCTCTTTGCTAAGTCCTTATATTCACCTCTATTGCTCATATCAATAGGTCATCGTGTAGGAGCAGGCAGTGATTTCTTCAACCAGGGGGTAGTGATTGTCAGGAATTCTCTATTCCAGAGAGTCAGGGGAACCATAGCAGTAAGTGGCCTCAAACTGCACCTGTCTAGCAAGTTGGAGGGTCTGAATGGAACATCAGAATAGCAGCAGGATTAGATCGTTAGACACTATTAACCTTCTATCGCTCACATTGATAAGTCATGGTGTAGGAGCAGGCAGTGACTTCTTCAAACAGAGACTAGAGAATGTCAGGAATTCTCTATTCCAGACAGTCAGGGAAGCTAGAGCAGTAAGTGGCCTCCACCTGTTTGTAGCACGTCGGATGGTCTGAATGGAACATCATAAAAGGAGCAGGGTTAGATCGTTATACATGATGAACCTTCTCCACCAGGAAATGAGATTGTGGCTGATCAGGTTATGTTCTCAGCCCCACTTTCCTGTCTGTATCCCATTATCTGTGACTCACTTCTCTGAAAATATTTAACTAACTCAGCTTTGGATAAATGTGAACAAAGAGGCACCACATACCTCTGGAGAAGATAATTCCCACTCCAAAGGTCCTTTTAGAATTTCTCCTCATCTCTCTTACAGTGTCATAAAGCACGGAGAACTGTCCACATCAGACATCCCAATCTGATCTCGTCCCATTTGCCAGCATTAGGCCCATATTCCTCCAAATCCTTCCTATTAATATGCATATCCAGATGCCTATTAAATGTTGTAACTGTACCAGCCTCCATCATTTTCTCTGAGAGCTCATTCCATACACACACCACAATCTGCATGAAAATTTTGTCCCTTTACAATCATTCCCCTCTCACGTTTAGCCTTTGTCCGATAGTTTAGGATTCCCCTATCCTGGAAAAAAAATACCTTGGCTTTTCACATTATCCATTTTCTTCATGATTTGATAAACCTCAAAAATGTCACGTCTCAGCCTCCGATGCTCTAGAGTAAACAAGCCCCAGCCTGTCCAGCTTCTCCCTGTAGATCATCACTCCGTATTCGACAATATCCTTGTAAATCTTTTCTGCACCCTCTCAAGTTTAACAGTATCCTACCTGTAGTTGAAACTTTATTGCTAGAACAGCACAGCAGGTCAGGCAGCATCCAGGGAACAGGAGATTCGACGTTTCGGGCACAGGCCCTTCTTCAGGAATGAGCAGAGAGTGTTCAGCAGGAGAAGATAAAAGGTAGGGAGGAGGGACTTGGAGGAGGGGCGTTGGAAATGTGATAGGTGGAAAGAGGTCAAGGTGAGGGTGATAGGTCGGAGTAGGATGGAGGCGGAGAGGTCAAGAAAAAGACTGCAGGTCAGGAAGGCGGTGCCGGACTAATGGGGACAGGACCGTGTCGAGGTATGCCGAGATGAGTTCGGTTGGGCAGGAGCAGGCTGAGACAACCAACCCAACCACCCTGTAGCACAGCATTTAAACTCCCCCTCCCACTCCACCGAGGATATGCAGGTCATTGGACTCATCCACCGCCAAACCACAACAACCAGACGGTCGGAGGAGGAGCGTCTTATCTTCCGACTGGGAACCCTCCAACCACAGGGGATGAACTTGGACTCCACCAGTTTCTTCATCCCCCCTCCCCCCACCTTGTCTCAGCCGAATCCCTCCAGCCCGGCACCGCCCTCCTGACCTGCAGTCTTCTTCTTGACCTCTCCGCCTCCACCCTACTCCGACCTATCACCCTCACCTTGACCTCTTTCCACCTATCAAATTTCCAACGCCCCTCCTCCAAGTCCCTCCTCCCTACCTTTTATCTTCTCCTACTGAACACTCTCTGCTCATTCCTGAAGAAGGGCCTGTGCCCGAAACGTCGAATCTCCTATTCCC
>NW_025208981.1:0-2774 GCF_004010195.1 Chiloscyllium plagiosum | reverse complement strand
TACGACAGAAAGATGAATGACAAACGGTTTGAATATTGCAAATTTGTGCGTCGATGTTTCCCTCTTAAAAAATACTGACACATGCACAGGTTTGATGAAAAACTGAAAAATATTATCTCTGCAGAACGTTAACTTGAAAGAACTGTGCCAAAATATTAATTGTGCTCATGACGAAAGGAAACATGAGGGATTGTTCCAAATATCATTCAGCTTATTCTGCTCTTACAAGCTACTACAATGGGATTAATTCCTGGAACAGGTGGGTTTAGCTGACTTCCCTTTACATCAGGTAGTGGGGCGATTCCAGTGAATCCTCGACCGGAATCCTCCATGAGTGGTAAAGATGACTCTGGAGTTTTCAGGTCACACACATTGCTGGGAAGAGGAGCACAGAGAGAGAGGGAGTAACAAGTTATTCCTTCTCAGGAAGGTTACATTTTCTTTCTCACTGAGCTGAATCACATAATGACGTTATTCTACCCCAAGCTGGACAAAATTAGGTCTATTTGAACAGTGACTGAACTGTACGACTCCATCGCATTCCGTGATCCCTGTAGGTACATCACTGCTGCTGTTGAACACCCAACCATTTCTTTCGGAACAAATAGCGCCACTAGATTTAAAGATGTGTTTTTATGTTCCGTATACTTTTCTAATGCAACTTGGAATATCTTCACAATATCTGCATTTAAATGGAAGCATCTTATTCTTAAATTAGCTCCAGGTCTTATTCTCCCATAGAAGATAAAATATCAATCCGGTATTCACCAGCTCAAAATCTTATATGGTCAATAAGAATATTTCTCATTCTCAGGCCTAAGCTTCGAATCGTACAGAACACAATGTCTTCATTGCAAGAACGAGTAAAGAGAAACATCTTTGAAAAGTTTCAAAAACACTGTTTTTTCACTTCAATGAAATTACAACCACACACAGTACATCAGATGCTGTCTAAACATCGGCCTGTACAGATGCAGTATAACATCCTTTAGATCAGACACTATGCTCTTTATCAAGAGAAAAGTATCACGTAATTTGTTTTCCAAATCACGTGCTGCACCTACAGACTAAGTTGTTGCGATTTATGGACCAGGACACGCAAATCCCTTTGTACCACCGAGTTCTGCATTCTGCCTCCAGTTACATAATATAATGTTGTTTCATGATTCGTACAAAACACAAACTTCCCATCACCCACATCGTACACTTTTTTTTTTGCTGAAGGTTTGCTCACAGCCCTCCCATGTCTGTATCCCATTGCAGACACTGTGTCTCTACTTGACATCTTATTAAATGACTATCCTGGTGTGAGGGCAAATTGAGCTCCAATCCATTCGGTCCCATAATCCAAATCATTATTCTAGATTGTAAACCGTTGATATGCTCACACTGATCTCTGAGGAGTTTCACTATTGACAGCTTTCCAATCTGAAAATAAGTAATTATCTCTATTATGTGTTTCCTGACAGCTGACCAGGACTCCCTGTTCCTGTGTAGCAGCCTAGAAATTTTGCATGGCCTCCTGCTATGCTGTGTAGCTGGTTGTCGTTTTATTTCTGCTCTCAGTGATCCTCTTTCCAGCCATCTGTTGTCAGATAATCAGGTGGAGTTCGTACTATACATGTTCCTGATCCCTGAGAGTTTACACGACTGATCAGGTTATGTTCTCAGCCCCACTTTCCTGTCTGTATCCCATTATGTGACTCACTTCTCTGCCAAACATTTAACTAACTGGGCTTTGGATAAATGTGAACAAAGAGGCATCACGTACCTCTGGAGAAGAGAATTCCCACTGAAATGGTCCTTTTAGAATTTCTCCTCATCTCCCTTACAGTGTCATCAGCACGGAGACCTGTCCACATAACTCAGACATCCTCATCTGATCTAGTCGTAATTGCCAGCATTAGGCACATATTCCTCTAAATCCTTCCTATTAGTATGTATTTCCAGATGCCTTTTAAATCTTTTAACTGTACCAGCCTCCATTACTTTCTCTGAGAGCACATTCCATAAACACTACACAACCTGCGTGAAAATATCGACCCTTTGCTATATTTCTCCTCTCACCTTAAGCCTTTGTCCTGTAGCTTTGGAGTCCCCTAATGTGGGAAAAAAATACCTTGGCTATTCAGATTATCCATGTTCCTCATGATTTTATAAACCTCTATAATGTCATGCCTCAGCCTCCAATGCTCCAGAGTAAACAAGCCCCAGTCTGTCCAGCCTCTCCCTGTAGCCTAATCCCTCCATGTCCGGCAATATCCTTGTACATCTTTTCTGCACCATCTCACGTTTAACAACATTCTACCTGTAGCAGAGTGAAATGAGTTAACACAGTATTCTAAATCTGGCCTCACCAACATCCTGCCCAGTCGCAACGTAATCTCCCAGTTCACATACTCAATGTACTGATCAATAAAGGCAAGCATACCAAACCCCACCTTCCCCTGTGACTCCAATTTCAAGGATCTATGATCCTGCGCCCTTTTATTCAACAGCATTCTCCAGGACCTCACCATTGATTGTATATGCCCTACCCTATTTTACCTCACCAAATGCAATACTTCACATTTATCTAAATTTAAGTCCATCTGTCACTCCTTGGCCCATTGCCCCATCTGATCAAGGTCTCATTGTACTCTGAGTAAAATGTGCTGGCCACTACACCTCCAATTTTAATGTCATGTGTAAACATAATAAATAGGCAAATATTCATATTCAAATCATTGACATAAATCATTAAAAGCAGCGGATTCAGCACGGCTCTTTGTGGC
>NW_025208980.1:15023-15706 GCF_004010195.1 Chiloscyllium plagiosum | reverse complement strand
GTGTCTTGGACCTGCAGCCTCAAAACTGACTGACTGCTTGCTCTGAACAGCCAGACTGCTAAAACCAAACCAAACCAGAGAAAAGCTTGGGTGGGAGAACTGGCCACTCCCCTTTCATTGTACAAATGCTTTTTCAAAAAAACTTAAAACCTTTTCAAGTAGATCATTTTAGAGTCTGTGTCTCGTAAAATATTTTTGAAAGAAAACCAAGGACAGGACAACCTTGTTAAAGCAGCAGCATTGTCAACCCCCCCCCCTTAAAGAAAAGTGAGCCATCAATATCCGAAGATGACTTCATTTTAAAACCCCTTAATCAAGATTTTCAATAAAAATATTTATTTGAAAACCCCTTAATCTTAAATTATTAGTACACTACAACACCCATACACACTACATTGACATGCAAACATGCATTACTACATTTTGCTTCAGCCTGTTTTACTCCTGCCAGCGAACGCCTCCATTTCTCATCCAAGTCTCAATAATGCGTTGGCAATCACATTTTCTTGTCTTGCCACATGCACAATTTTCAAGTTGAATGGCTGTAACAACAGGCTCCACCTAAACAGTGAGGCATTTTTGTCCCTAAACTTCTCCACGTACATCAATGGGTTATGGTCAGTGTATATGATTGTCTCAGACACATTGCTGGCAAGAACATTGAAATGTTGTAATGCTAACAC
>NW_025208980.1:0-6331 GCF_004010195.1 Chiloscyllium plagiosum | reverse complement strand
GCGCTTTGCGCCTGTTCCATAATTTAAGGAGATTATAACTGATTTGTTGCATAACTCCTTTTACCTGCTTTTGGCCCAAATCGGTCACGACCCTTCCTTCGCAAAAGAGTTTCTATCTCAGGTATTCAGGTGCAAACAAAGAACGAAACAATACCAACCAAAACAGGGAACAAGATGGATGTTGAATGGATAACCTGAAAAGTGTCAACTCAGTGTTGACTACAGAAGGCTGTTGAGGGACAATTTGAATGATAAGTAATGTCCTTCACTCATTGCCTTTTCTTCTGTTGGGAATAGTTTCTTCAACAAAGACAGTTCTTCAGCTTTTCAAAGGAAGAAATTGATTGTGGTTGGCATGCGTCAAGGAGGTTGCATAGGAAAAGAGGGAAATTGGGTGGAGGTAACAATGCTCATTTGAAGTGCCAGTGAGAACACTATGGGCCTCCTTCACTCGAACAAAACTATAATTATTAATTTACTCGGATGGATTAAGTATTCATGAAAAGATAGGAAACAGAGTGAAGAATTTACAGTTAATTTTTGCGTGGAAATGTGTGCTGTGAGGAAGATGTAAATATTCATGAAAATTGAACGGGCCTCCACATGGGCAACGTCATTGCAAATGACATATGATGCAGAAGCGTGAAGTTATCCACTTTATTGGAGAAATTAATATACATTATATTTCATAAGTTGTGAAACGTTGAAAAGTACAGATATAAATAAAACCCAAAGTGTCCTTGTCTATACGCTGCTGACGTCTAACTTACAGTGCAGCAGGCTATTTGGAAAGACAGTGGGATGAGAACCTTTATTGTCAGAGGATGTAAGCACAAGGGGAGGGACGTCTTGCTTCAGTTGAATTGGAGCTTGGTCAGACTGCACGCATTCCAGTACAGGAACAGGCCATTCGGCGGTCCAAGCCTGTGCCAAACCAAATCCTCTATCTCAAACTGTCTCCTATTTTCTAAAGGTCTGTATCCCTATGTTCCTTTCCCATTCAAGGATCTTTCCGGAAATATCTTAAATGGAGCCCCACTGGTCACAGTTCTCCATTTGCAGAAACTCCCTTCCCCTACTACGCTCTGTCCCCTGTTGCAAAGCCAGTTCTTTATCGATGTAGCTAGCACACCCTGGACCCCATGTGACTTCACTTTCTCCATAACCCGACCATGGGAAATCTTATCAAACGTCTTCCTGAAGTCGATGTACATGACATCTACAGCCCCTCCATCATCAAGCAACTTTGTCACTTCCTCAAATAATTCTATTAAGTTGGTAAGACCTGACTTTCCTGCACTAAACCATGTTGCCTCTCACTAATAAGACCATTTTCATCCAAATGAGAATAGATCCTATCCCTCAGTATCTTCTCTCGAAGCTTCCCTACCCCAGACGTCAGGCTCACTGGTCTATTGTTAACTGGATTATTCATGCTACCCTTCTTAAACAAGGCGATTAGAAACTTTCCAGTCCTCCGGGACCTCAGTTGTGTTCAAGGATGTTACAAAGATATCTGTTAAGGCCCCAGTTATTTCCTCTATAACCTTCCCTCAGTAATCTTGAATAGATGTTGGCAGTCTTTCTGCGGCAACGAGCCGTGTAAATAGAGTCAATTGTTGGGAGATTGGAGTCCGTCATAGACTGGGCTGTGAACACAATCTTCTGTAGTGTCTGATGGTCCTGGGCAGAGCGATCCCATACCAGGCCAGAGCGATGCCATACCAGGCCATTACGCACCCGGACAGTCTGTTCACAATAGTGCATCTGTAGAAGTATCGCCTGCTAAATATCCTGAGCCAAGTGAGGAAGGACAGACGTTTTTGAATCATCTTGACTGTCACACCTATGTGAGAAATCGAGGGTAGATTGCCAGTTATCATCACTCAGAGGGACTTGACGCTCTGCTTCGTTTCGATCGTTGATGTAGATAGGGGCTTGTTCCCCTCCTTGCGTTCTAAACTCAATGATCAGATCTTTACTTTTGCCAAATTTGAGAGGGAGGTTATTATCATTCCACCATGCCACCAAACACACTGTCTCCTTTCTGTGTTCAGTCTCATTGTTGTTTGTATCCCTCCTTGCTTTGGTGATGTCATCAGCAAAATTATAGTTGGCATTGTTTGGAATTTGGCAACATAACCACGTGTGTACAGGGAGTACAGTAGGGGGCTGATGACAAAACCGTGCGTGTACAGGGAGTACAGTAGGGGGCTGATGACAAAGCCGTGCGTGTACAGGGAGTACAGTAGGGGACTGATGACACAACCATATTTATACAGGAGTACAGTAGGAGGCTGATAACAAAGCCATATGTGTACAGGGAGTACAGTAGCGGGCTGATGAAACAACCGTGTTTGTACAGGGGTATATTAGCGGGCTGATGAAACAGCCGTGTGTGTACAGGAGTACAGTAGGGGGCTGATGACACAGCCGTGTGTGTACAGGAGTACAGTAGGGGGCTGATGACACAGCCGTGTGTGTACAGGGTGTATAGTAGGGGATACGGACACAATCGTATTTATATAGGAGTACAGTAGGAGGCTGATGACAAAGCCATATGTGTACAGGGAGTACAGTAGTGGACTGATGACACAGCCGTGTGTGTACAGGAGTACAGTAGGGGGCTGATGACACAGCCATGTTTATACAGAGTTAAAGATCACACAACACAGGTTAAAGTCCAACAGGTTTAATTGGAAGCACATTGGACCTGTTGGACTATAACCTGGTGTTGTGTGATTTTTAACTTTGTACACCCCAGTCCAACAACGGCATCTCCGAATCGTGTTTATACAGGAGTACAGTAGGGGCTAATGACACAGCCGTGTTTGTACAGGAGTACAGTAGGGGGCTGATGACATAGCTGTGTGTGTACAGTGTGTATAGTAGGGGATGGGAACACAACCATATGTGTACAGGGAGTACAGTAGGGAGCAGAGGGACACAGTCGTGTGTTTTCAGGGAGTACAGTAGTGGGCTGAGGACACAGCCGTGTGTGTACAGGGAGTACCGTAGGGGGCTGAAGGCTGAGCTGTGGGTGTACAGGGAGTAGAGTAAGAGGCTGAGGACACATCCGTGTGTGTACATGGAGTACAGTAGCTGGCTGAGGACATAGCTGTGTGTGTACAGAGAGTACAGTTGGGGGCTGAGGGCACATCTCTTGGTGTACAGGGAGTACAGCCAAGGGTGAGGACACAGCCGTCGGTGCACAGGGAATACAGTTGGGGGGGTTGAGGGCACAGCCGTCAGTGTACAGGGAGTGCAGTAGGGGGCTGAGAGACACAGCGTGAGAGACACAGCCGTGTGTGTACAGAGAGTACAGTTGTGGGCTGAGGGCACAGCCGTGTGTGCACAGGGAATACAGTTGGGGGGTTGAGGGCACAGCCGTCAGTGTACAGGGAGTGCAGTAGGGGGCTGAGAGACACAGCCGTGTGTGTACAGAGAGTACAGTTGTGGGCTGAGGGCACAGCCGTGTGTGCACAGGGAATACAGTTGGGGGCAGAGGACACAGCCGTGTGTGTACAGGGAATACAGTAGGGGCTGAGAACTCAGCCGTGTGTGTACAGGGAGTACAGTAGGGGGCTGAGGACACATCCTCCAGGAGCTCCAGTGTTGAGTATTATTGTGGCGGAGGTGCAGATACCTACCTTCACTAATTATGGTCTGTGTGTCAGAAACGGGGGATCCAGTTGCAGAGGGTGGAGTCACGACTAAGATCACGGAATTTTGAGATCAGTCTGGAAGGGATAATGATGTTTAAGGTGGAGCTGTCGTCAATGAGCAGGAATCTGGTGTAGGTGTCTTTGGTGTCCAGATGTCCTAGGGATGCGTGCAGGGCTCGAGATACGACATCTGTTGTGGACTCGTTACATCAGTTGGCATATTATAGGGGATCAAGTCAGGCTGGGAGATTGGAGGTGATGTGGGCCATAACCAGCCTTTCAAATCACTCCATGTTTATTGAAGTTAGAGCCATTGGGCGGTAATCATTAAGTTATTAAAGCATGAGCTGTCTCACTTACAAGGTGGATGTTGGTATTCTTGAAGCAGGTTGGGACTTCAGCTTGTGGGAGGGAAAGGCTGAAATTGTATGTGAATACCTCTGCCAGTTGGTCCTCACAGGATCAGAGTGCTCAGCTGGGAACACTATCCAGGCCCAGCACTTTCCATGATTTGACCTGCAGGAAGAATGATCATGCCTGCAGCGGTGACAGCGGGCACAGGTATATCCGAGGCTGTTGGGGCAGGTTTCAGCCTGACAGTCACACAGTTATTCATCATAGACATCCCCTTGCCGACCTCCCTCCACCGTCATCAATACACAGTGACATGGTTGGTGTGAGCACCACTCAGTTAGTGTTGAGACGGAGTGACATCAATAGACTGGGATTGTGCGCCATAATGAAGTAAACTCACAACAAAACGGGTAGGGTGTGCTTCTACTGAGAGTCAGTGGTGCAGGGAGTGAAGACTTTACAGGTGTAATTCAAGTCAAGCCACTGCTTCAACCTGAATGGAGTCAAGCACCTTGGCTGTTGTGCCTTGTAGATGGTGGACGGTCCTCAGGGAGCCAGGAAGTGTATTACATATGAACAAACTGAACAAAGGACTTGAGGACAGTTTTGCTAAGTTTGCAGATGATATTGAGGAAGTGGGGAAGCTGCAGAAAGGCTTGAACAGTTTTGGACTGTGGGAAAACACATGGCTGATGGAACACAATAAGGGAACGTGTGAGAATATGCACTTTGGAAGGCGGAATAGAGGAGACACTATGTTCTAATAGGATCCATTAAATCTGAAGCACAAAACGTTTTGAAGCACTCGTCCTCACTTATGGTTAACGTGCATGTTCAGTTGGCAGTTAGGAAAGCAAAAGCAATGTTCGGATTCATTTCAAGAGAGCAAGAATGCAAGACGGGAGACATACTGCTGAGAATGTAATGGGCTTTGGACAGACGGCATTTGGCCAATTGTGAGCTGTTTTGGACATTATGTCTGGAGAAAGATCTGCTGGTGTTGGAGGTGATCCATCCTGGCGATGACAGCTTGTCATATGAGCGGCAGTGTGTGTACTCGATGAAATTTAGAAGAATTGTGGGGTGTGGGGGGTCTGATTGAAACTAATGGGTTACTGCAAAGATTGATACAGTCAGTATGTAGAAGATATTTCCACTTTTCAGAGAGACAATGACAAAACGGCACAGTATCAGAATGAAGGAATGGGCTGAATGGTCTAAATCTATTGCTATATCTCATGCCGTTTAGGTCATAGGGTCTATTATTCAGTATATACTTGTAAGTCTCTGACCTGCTCTTGTAACCCTTGTATTTGTATGTTGATTTGACTTCACGTTCTGGTCAATGGTAACCCCTGTGATCTGGACGGTGGGAAGATTCAGTGTCAGCCAGTATTCCATTAATATTTTGAATATGAGCTGCTATCAGTGAGTCTCATCTGGCGGGAGTACATTCTCTCTACGATGATTGTCATTTTCTGTCTGGTATTTTCGAATGATTGATCCTGTTACGCCAGTATTGTTGATTTAAACAAAACAGGTGCAATTTATCACAGCACTCAGCAACAATATGTCACCGAATACTGAACACCCTTTAATAACAGAAAAGTCTAAAATGTGTAATATTAGAAACACTGCTTTCCTGTTCGTGTTCAAATAAGATACCATGTCCCATCGAGATGCTCAACTTGGAACTATTTTTTAAAAAGTTTTTTTTTGGATGTGGGCATCGCTGGATGTGCCCAGCATTTCTTGCCCGTCCGCAGTTGCCCTTGAGAAGGTGATGCTGAGCTGTCTTCTCGAACTGCTGAAAACTACCTGCTGTGCGGTGACCCACTAGTGATTAAAGAGGGAATTCCAGGGTTTTCACACAGCAACAGCGAAGGAAAGGCGATATATTTCCAAATCAGGATGTTGACTGGTTTGGAGGGGAATTTGAAGGTGGTGGTGTTCCCAAAAGTCTACTGCCCTTGTCATTCCAGATGGAAGTGTTCGTGAGATTGGAAAGAGCTGTCTGAGGATCTTTGGGGAATTCCTCCATTGTGTCTTGTTGATAGTACACACTGCTGCTCTTGGTTGACTATGGTGAAGGGAGTGAATGCTTGTGGATGTGGTGCAAATCAAATGGACTGTTTTGTCTTGGATTGTGTCAAGCTTCTTTAGTGTTGTTGGGACTGCACCCATTCAGGCAAGTGAGGGTATTCCATCTTATTCCTGACTTCTGCCTTGTAAATGATTGACAGGCTTTGGGAAGTCAGGAGATGAGCTTCTCCTGCAGTATTACTAGCTTCTGATTTGCTTTTATATTCATG
>NW_025208979.1:4960-15706 GCF_004010195.1 Chiloscyllium plagiosum | reverse complement strand
TCTGATCTCCAGCATCTGCAGGCCTCACTGTCACCTGTGACCAGTAGAGTTCCACAGGGATTTGTGCTGGGATGACTCTTGTTTGTGATATATATAAAAGATTGGAGGAAGTTATACGTTGCCTGAACAGCAAGTTTGCAGATGACATCAAGATTGGTGGAGTAGTAGATAGTGAAAGGGACTGTCAGAGAATACAGCAGAATATAGATAAATTGGAAAGATGGGCAGAGAAATGGCAGATGGAATTCAAACCGGGCAAATGTGAAGTGATGCATTTTGTAAGATCCAATTCAAGAGCAAATTATACAGTAAATGGAAAAATCCTGGGGAGAATTGACGTACAGAGAGATCTGGGTGTTCAGGTCCACTGTTCCCTGAAGCTGCAGGTAGCAAAGTGGTCAAGAAGGCTTAAGGTATACTTTCCTTCATTAGATGGGATATTGAGTACAAGGGTTGGCAGATCATGTTATAGTTGTATAGTTTGGTTCGGCCCCATTTGGAATACAACGTACAGTTCTGGTCGCAACTTTACCGAAAGGATGTGGATGCTTTGGAGAGGGTGCAGAGGAGGTTCACCAGCGTGTTGCCTGGTATGGAGAGTGCTAGCTTTGAAGAGAGATTGAATAGATTAGGATTATTTTCACAGAGAAGGAAGTGTTGGATGTCTTGAAACGGGTAAAGGTGGATAAATCCCCAGGACCTGTACCCGCGAACTCTGTGGGAAGCTAGATAAGTGATTGCTGGGCCTCTTGCTGAGATATTTGTATCATCGATAGTCACAGATGTGGTGCTGGAAGACTAGAGATTGGCAAACATGGTGCTACTGTTTAAGAAGGGTGGTAAGGACAAGTCAGGGAACTATAGGCCAGCGAGCCTGACATCGGTGGTGGGCAAGTTGTTAGAGGGAATCCTGAGGGAAAGGATGTACATGCATTTGGAAAGGCTGGGACTGATTAGGGATAGTCAACATGGCTTTGTGCTTGGGAAATCATGTCTCACAAACTCAATTGAGTTTTGTGAAGAAGTAACAAAGAGGATTGATGAGGGCAGAGCGGAAGATGTGATCTAATTGGACTTCAATAAGGCATTCGACAAGGTTCCCCATGGGAGACTGAGTAGCAAGTTTAGATCTCATGGAATACAGGGAGAACTCGCCATTTGGATACAGAACTGGTATACAGGACGTACAGGACGTTGGTTAGGCCACTGTTGGAATGTTGCGTCCAAGACAGAGGTTGGTGGTGGAGGGTTGTTTTTCAGACTGGAGGCCTGTGACCAGTGGAGTGCTACAAAGATCGGTGCTGGGTCCTCTACTTTTTGTCATTTAAATAAATTATTTAGATATGAGCATAAGAGGTACAGTTAGTAAGTTTGCAGATGACGCCAAAACTGGGATAAATGCCAGGTGCTGCATTTTGGGAAAGCAAATCTTAGCAGGACTTATACACTTAATGGTAAGGTCCTAGGGAGTGTTGCTGAACAAAGAGACCTTGGAATGCAGTTTCATAGCTCCTTGAAAGTGGAGTCACAGGTAGATAGGATAGTGAAGAAGGCGTTTGGTCTGCTTTCTTTTATTAGTCAGAGTATTGAGTACAGGAGTTGGGAGGTCATGTTGCGGATGTACAGGACGTTGGTTAGGCCACTGTTGGAATGTTGCGTGCAATTTTGGTCTCCTTATTATCGGAAAGATGTTGTGAAACTTTAAAGGGTTCTGAAAACCTTTATAAGGATGTTGCCAGGGTTGGAGGATTTGAATATAGGGAGAGACTGAACAGGTAGGGGCTGTTTTCCCTGGAGCGTCAGAGGCTGAGGGATGACTTTTTGGAGGTTTACAAAATTATGAGGGCATGGATAGGGTAAAGAGGCAAAGTCTTTTCCCTGGCGTGGGGGAGTCCAGAACTAGAGGGCATAGGTTTAGGGTGAGAGGGGAAAGATATAAAAGAGACCTAAGGGGTAACTTTTTCACAGAGGATAGTATGTGTATGGAATGAGCTGCCAGAGGAAGTGGTGGAGGCTGGTACAATTACAACATTTAAATAGGTATATGAATAGGGTTTGGAGCAGTATGGGCCGGGTGTTGGCAGGTGGGACTAGATTGGGTTGGGATATCTGCTCAGCATGGATGGGTTGGACTGAAGGGTCTGTTTCCATGCTGTACATCTCTAAGACTCTATGACTCTTTTAGGAAGACGGAGGTGAGGGGTGAGCTGACTGAGGTGTACAAAATCATGAGAGGTACAGACAGTGTGGATAGCAAGAAGCTTTCTCCCAGAATACGGAACCCAATTACTCGGGGTCACGAGTTCAAATTGAGAGGGGAAAGGTTTTGAGGGGATATGCGTGGAAAGGTCTTTACGCAGAGGTTGGTGGGTGCCTGGAACGCGTTGCCAGTGGAGGTGGTCGAGACGGGAAGAATAGTGTCATTTAAGATGTATCTAGACAGATACATGATTGGGCAGGGAGCAGAGGGATACAGACCCTAAGAAAATAGACAACGGGTTAATATCAAGGATCTGGACATTAAATAAGGATGACAGCAAGGAAAGCAAACAAAGTTGAACTTAATCGGAATGAGTTGTAAATTCCTCGCTGGTTGGAGTCATTCAGAGCACAAATGAACACGTTTGTGATCCCTGGACATCAATCCTCTCAGTCCCAGTACATTTAGATTAGATTAGATTCGATTACTGTGTGGAAACAGGCCCTTTGGCCCAACAAGTCCACATAGACCCGCCGAAGCGCAACCCACCCATACCCCGACATTTACCCCTTACCTAAAACTACGGGCAATTTAGCATGGCCAATTCACCTGACCTGCACATCTTTGGATTGTGGGAGGTAACCGGAGCACCCGGAGGAAACCCACGCAGACACGGGGAGAATGTGCAAACTCCACACAGTCAGTCGCCTGAGGCGGGAATTGAACCCGGGTCTCCGGCGCTGTGAGGCAGCAGTGCTAACCACTGTGCCACCGTGCCGCCCACTGTGCCACCGTGCCGCCCACATTTGTGCAGGAGATCCTCAGGATAGTTTCTTCGGCACATCAATGTCTTTCCCCACCATAAGATCAGAAGTGGGGATGTTCACTGAAGATTACGCAATGTTCAAAACAATTTGTCACCCTTCAGCTCCTGTGGCCATGTGCAGCAAGAGCTGGAGAACATTTCAGCTTGTGCTGTTAAAGTGCCTGTAACATTCATGCAACGGGACTGTTGGACACTGCCCATTTCCACAGTGAAGATGAAGAGGATCTCATTCAGCACCTCAAGCTGGTTTCACAAGAAAATAACATTGAAACTATTGGAGAAGAAGAGGACCAGAAAAAGAGGTCTGTACTGCCCATCGAGCTGTTAAACAGGAACCAGCGATCACCCAATCAGCTCACTGAGCCTTTTCCAGGACAACTCACCTTTTGAGGAGAAAGTGAGAACTTCTGCCCGAAACGTCGATTCTCCTCTACCTCGGACCTGCCTGACCTGCTGTGCTTTTGCAGAACCACACTCTCGATCCCCAAATCACTGCATGAGTCCCTAACACAGCAACAGCAATAGGAAGAGGCTATTCAGCCCCTCAAGCTGCTTATACAGACATTGCAGGATGTCATTGATGCTCTAACATGACAAACCAATGTTTCAGAGACTGCACAGACAGACTTCTCCATGTAGTCCCTCCTGGCTCCATTGATAATGGCATCCATGTGCTACTTTACCGAGGTTTGCTTATGGTGAGGAGGGAGAGGGGATGGTTTGTGCCAAGTCTCAAGGACACAGCTTCCATTCCCGAGAGGACAGACTGGCATTCTCGATGGAGGTCAGAATCTGGTGGGAATGGCTAACTCTTTCAGGCGTAAGGCATTGTGGCTGTTGACAGATTTGTGAACAATGTGATTTTAGTGCAGGGTCACACAGCAGCAAACACTGAGGTAGTGTGAGTTCATTCAGAACCTGGAGTTCTCTCTCAACTAACATGGGAGTTGCAGAGGTATGTAAACTATCAGGAAACACATATCTTGGAGGAAATTAATATGCAATTTTTCACGCTGGTGGTGTCATTTGTTTGGACATAATGAGTGTTAGGCCATAACCCACCAGTTCAACACTACCACCACTTATTGCCTCCCAACACTACAAATGATATACTCATTTCCTTCACACTCTCCTCATGGTACCATCTTCCCAGGGATTATTCTGGTGGACCTCCTTTACACTGTCTCTGTGGCTTGGAAATCATTCCTTATAAAGGAGAGAAAATCTGTACACAGTGCCCCAGATATTATCTCACCAACACTCAACAACAGCAGGAAGCTGTCTTTATTCCTGTACTTGAATCATTGTGCGACAAAGGAGAACATACTATTAACAGTCCTGATTGCTTGCTGCCCCGTATGAATTCTGACAGTGACTCATGACCAAGGACATTCTGTTCCTTTTCACCAACAGCACTTCCCAACCTCACAACTTCTAATCAATATAAAGTCAGAAGGATGGTATTTGTTGCCCACACCCAAATCATTGTGAATCCCGATGCTCCAAGTACTGATACAGGTGATACCCCATGAGTGATGACCTTCAGTCCAGAGCAGAACCCGACTGTCTGTATTCTCTCCATTAACCAATAATCAATAGTTACAAAGTCGAAGGAGTGCATGGTTACTTTAAAAGATAGGGTGTGTTTCTAAGCTGAGAGATTGTGACAGCCCATGTATTTGTGAGTGCAGAGATTGCTGAAAATTGAGAAAATGTAATCGTTAGCTTGGGGTTGTGTTTTGATGTCAAAGCATCAGATTTGAATTTAACCAATGAATTTAAATTATGCCCAGAATACCAAAAACCAATTGAATTTGAATTTAATTGTATTGACAACATCTGACCAAATGAGTCTTGGACATTTAAAAGAAAGGCTATATTTTGAAATTTAGTCTGAGCATATGTCATCTGAAGGGGCTCTTCATCCTCTCAAATAAATCTCTCAAAAGGCACTATCTATCAAACATACCTTTTCCAGAGAAAACAGGAAAAAGTGTAAGAAGATGGCCCAGATTTGGAATGATAGAAGGAAGACAGCATAAGGGTCTGTATGGACTTTGAGAGATTAATTTACTTTAATGGGTAATAAATGTGTTATTGGAGGAGACTTTTAAGAGTTCGAGTCAAGTCATGATTAGCTCAGAAAAAGGGGGCTCAGATTTGTTTATAGTTTTGTTTAGTGTTAACTGTTAGAGTTAGGAAAAGGAAATTGTTATTTTTCTTTAAACAGTAGAAATCAGGCATTTTCTTTCACTCCCTCAGCCTTTTCTTTTACGAGGTGAGGGGAGCTTTCCTGGGGTGTTGGTTTTAATTAGCAGAGGAACTAGACCTCTGCATTAAAACAGGTTGGTGTCAGGAGTGGGACATTATCTCTGATAAACCAAGTTCAAACCTCCTGATATCGAGGAGGATGATCAAAAGAGTCAGAGCAGTCACATGGGCAGACGGTCTGCTGTTCCTGTCGCCACTGCCCTGTTTACCCTGCTGCCCCATTGAGGGGCCATGCCTATCCGAGACAGAGGTGTCTCCCTCCAACACAGGACTGAGGAGCTGGCCTGTTGCTTGCCCCGTAGCAGGAGGCTGGTGTTTCTGGTATCTGCCCCAGAGAGGGGTCGGTTATCCCCATTTCCTCCTCCCGCTGCTGCTGTTTGTGGAGCCCTTTCTGCACTGCCATGATACGCTGCCACTCGGTGACCAGGTGACACTTGTGGCACTGTAAGTACTGCCAGCTACATACCTGCTGCTCCTTCATCCAGACATCAAAACCATGGTTCCTGCACCGTCTTTCTTAAAGTGACCATGCAGTCTTTCGACTTTGTAAATCCATCCATGTAATATATTCTCCTCTTACCTCTGGGCTCTAACCTGCTTCACTCACAAGTGTGCAAGCATTTCAAAATTCTCCTGAAAATTGGAATATTCCAGTCCCACTGTTCTCATTTGTCGATGTCACAAACAACGTCGTCCACAAACCCCAGCAGATTTATTAAAGATAATTTCTGAATGTAGGCTGGCTCTGCAACATCATGTCATTACTCTCCAATTATCCAGTTATCACATTCCTCATAAAACGTGCTCATATCTTCTACCAACTGATATCAAGTTGCATCATGTTTTAAATATTTGCAGCCATAGCACCTCCTCACTACTGTCCATGATCTTTTCCAGAACTGTAACAGGTTTGAAGAACTTTGACTTCCTTTAGTAGTCATGGAAATGCTTCACAGAATCAAGGAATTTATTGGACCAAAAGAGGCCATTGGCCCATCATCTCCCAAAAGAGCAGTCCAGCATGCTCCGTCCAGCAGCCCCATCTCCGCAGCCCTCGAAATTCATTACTTATTTGGTGCCCTTCGGCCCAATAAGTCCACATCGACCCTCCAAAGTGTAACCCACCCAGAACCATTCAGCTATTGTATATTTACCCCTCACTAATAACCAATCCAATGGGCAATTTAGGCCAATTCACCTCTGTTGCACATTTTTGGATTGAAACTTCCAGAATCAAACCAGTTCACTTCATGGTCCATATCAGCACAGTCCTCTCCCTGGTGTGACAGGTTCTGCTGAAGCAAGCGACACAGCTCTGTGACCTCCTCATTGTCTAAACAAACTGGCTTTACATATTGCACCTGGAATAGGTCCAACTTTGGAAAATATTCATGGAAATCCCAGAGAGGAGATTGTTGTGCCCTGCTCCCTACTGTTTACAGAGCTTCCCTTCTGTGCAATCTCTGCTCCATTTGTTAGTCGTGTTGAAGACCCCGATACACTGTGAATGCCCTGCCCACACCTTGTACAGAAAGGGGTTCACCAGACCCTCAGCTCTCCCTGAATGAATGCAGCAGCTGATACACAAACCTGAGGAAACCATTTACAGAACCTTCACTGATGTTCCAGTGACAGGAGCATGTCAAATCCATGTATACATGGCACACCCACTCTGTGTTGAAAATGTCTTCGTTCTCAGATTCTTGTCAGTTGCTGATGAACTGTTACATCTCTGCACAGTCCCACTGACCTGAAATATTTGCAATTCCAGTGTCCATAGCAGTAGAGTTGCACCATTTTCTGTCCCTCAGTCATGATGACAGCAACACCACTATTGCATGGAGAGTTGATTAGAGAAGACGGGGAGGCGATGGTCCAGCCTGTGGTCTATTAATCCAGGGACTCAGGTAACAACCGAGACCCCGGATTTGATCCCACCATGGCAGATGGTGGAATTTGAATTCAATCAAATATCTGAAATTATGAATCAAATGAAACTATTAAACCATCGTTTGTTGTCAGGAAAACCCACCTGGCTCCCTAATGTCCTTCAGGGAAGGAAATTTACCACCTTCACCTGGTCTGGCCTACATGTGACTCCAGACTCTCAGCAACAGGGTTGTCTCTCAGCTGCCCTTTGAAATGGCCAAATGATCAGCTGTATCAATCACTACAAAGACTCGGAGAACTGAAACTAAATGGGCCGAGGCACCTGCAGTTGGTCAAGAAGGCAGCTGAGCAGCATCTTCTCAAGGGCAATTGGCAGGGCAAATAAATGCTGGCCCAGTCAGTGATACCATGTCCCATCAGTGAATATAAGGAGATGAGCACACTCTAGGAAGAGAGGCAGAGGGGACATAACTCAGTTTAAACAGTGACTTGGAATGATTTTCAAGAGTATGGGAAAAGGCAGAAAATAAATAAGATTATGCCACATTTTATTTCCATCCCAGCCGATCAGCAATCCCTTTGTTTGCTTCTTTTTCTCTCCGTCTCTCTCTCTCTTTCTCCTTCTGTTCAACTCACTCCTTCTCCCCTTGAAAACAAACAATTCTGTCACTAAAATAATCACTAAATTTCCCAGCTGCTTTCAGTTCTTAAGTATGGTCGAAATGTGAACTCCGTTTTTCTCTTGACACAGGCAGGCAAATATCATCTTTCTCCCGACACCAAATTTTACAAATGTAATGCATCTTCCTTTGTTTGATTTAACTTTTAATTTTTTTTTATTTCATGGGAATGTTGGCATCACTGGGAAGCATTTGATGACCATCACTGATTTGATGACCTTGACTGTGAGGCCATTCCACAAGGCAGAATAGAGTCAAGCACAAATGTTTTGGGTCTGAAGGCACACTTAACCCAAACCAAATCAGTATATTTGATTTTTTTCCCTAACGACTTCAGTGAAACAGCTCGGTTTTTAGACAAAATTCTGAGGGACTTATGGTTGTTATTAGTGAAATTCAATTTTTTTCCATATTCTTGTCATTTCAGTTTAAGATCTGTTATCAGTTGTTGTTAGATATGAATGAGTGTATTCAGATAATTAGCTTGATGCTCTGAATTACCCTTTCAGTGATATTAATACTCAGGCATAGTGTCCCTGTCATGGAATTACTTTAGTGACAAGTTTGTGATCAAAATATTTGCAACTGAAAGCATGACTAGAAGAGACTTGCACGCAGTAAAATCTGAATTTTACCAAGGCTTAGATAATTGTTTATTCAGCAACAGTACTGAAATATGGGTGGAGTCTGGTGATATTATGGAGCCGGCAATGGAAAGGTTTGATGATGGACACAATACCAAGACACAAATTGGTTCAGGGCAAAAAGGGGCCTCGACATTGTGAGCAGTCTCAGTATCAGATGCTTGTGAGGGAGGGGTCTGAAATTTGTGGATAATGAATGGAGTATTTAATTGAAACTGAAGTTAATAGTTTCTGTCCTTGTCAAATATAGACAACAGAAATAGCAATGGAGTTCAACATGGTTTAGGGAATGAATGAATGGAGAGAGACATAAAGAGACTTACCAGGAGCACCAACAATAGCGAGGATGGGATAGTAACCCGCCTGAATAATCAGCAGTGCACCTTCTATCCGATAAGATAATAAAGACCAGGAAAGGAAGTTAAGACCCAAGGATAAACTCCTGACTATTGTTGTAACGTTCGAGTGTATTGTTCTCTGATTCTGATCCATTGTTTGAACATTCTCTCAGATTGTTCTCAGATTCTGGTCTCGCCTTTCCCTATCTCTGCAGCTGCCGTTAGTGGTGGATGTGATGCAGTTGCAGAAACAATGGGAGGATGCATTGAAAAAAGCCCTTACTAATAGAAGAGGGAAAGCCTCCAGTTACACAATTAGATTCCATGGAGATTGACATTAATCACAGTCACTGAAGTGACATTTCCAGTTAACCCATTTTCAATACAGCACTTCCAGTTCACAACAATAATTGAACTGGACTGGATGTTGGCATAATTGGCTATTGGTCTTATCTCCCAATACCAACTGTTCTTGTGAAGTCAATGGAGGGGGAGAATGAAGGACGTTTCCTTTTTGCTCATGATTCTGTCATGTTGTTCATATACAGTGCTACATCCAACAGCCTCCCTCAAAAAAAGCAGTCAAGAGGTTGTTCCTGAGCTGATCACTCGGATCAACCACCAACGAAAAGACTGTCACTGGGCATAATCACCCTGACCATGTCAGAGTACTGTCAAGTATTTGGTGATTGACAGTAAATGAGAAATTACTCAGAGTCCATCTTAAACGCCCCGATATCAATGATGTGTTGCTTTTTTATAACTTGTCATGAAAATGTTGAACTAAGTGGCATTGACATCACATGATCAATCCTCTGATTGTGTGAAAACAAATAAGATTGTTACCTCAATATCGTGTCATGCTCCTGATGTCACTGGTGTCACACTCATACAACAAGGTCTTCCTTTTTCTGAGACTTCAGAACAAACCGCGAAAACATAAAATATCTTGGTATTTTAACATATTTGTTTATGGGTTTTGGAAGGCACCAGCAAGGGCAGAGTTTATTAGTTATCCCCAACAGCTCTGGACAAGGTAACAGAGAGCTGCCGCCTAGAACCTCTTCTATCCAAGTGGCGCAGTCGAATGCACAGAGCTGTTTGTAAGGGAATTCCAAGATTTCTAACAAATGATCGTGAAGGAATGGTTAATTAGATATAAGCAAGCCTCAAACATACCTGAGGGAGCATAACTTGCAATGTCGGAATGAGAATGCACAGGATGCATAGAAAGATCCCAAGGCCTGGACATTACAATGTCCGCTAAACACCATGAGATCATGGGATCCTGGGGCTGTGCATACGAATGCCCATTACTGAGTTGGTTTCCCATGGATTTGGGTCTGGTTCATTAATGTCCATTAGGGAAGGAAACTGCCATCTTTATATGGTCTGGCCTCCATGTGACTCCAGACCCACAGCAATATTGTTGCCTCTTAACTGCACTCTGGGCAATTAGGGATGGACATAGAATGCTGCCTACCCAGCGGCACTCTCATCCTGTGAATGAATAAAACAGAATATGGTCAATGTAATAATTGTTCAATGCCAATAGACAATAGACAATAGACAATAGGTGCAGGAGTCGGCCATTCAGCCCTTCAAGCCTGCACCGCCATTCAATATAATCAGAGCTGATCATTCCAAATCAGTATCCTGTTCCTGCCTTATCTCCATAACCCTTGATTCCACTATCTTTGAGAGCTCTATCCAACTCTTTCTTAAATGAATCCAGAGAGTGGGCCTCCACTGCCCTCTGGGGCAGAGCATTCCACACAGCCACCACTCTCTGGGTGAACAAGTTTCTCCTCATCTCTGTCCTAAATGATCTACCCCGTATTTTTAAGCTGTGTCCTCTGGTTCGGCACTCACCCATCAGCGGAAATATGTTTCCTGC
>NW_025208979.1:0-2664 GCF_004010195.1 Chiloscyllium plagiosum | reverse complement strand
TCAATGCCAACGTTATTCCAGCTGTTTCCCACTATAACTTTAACAACACCGATACCATGGATACAGCTTTTCATTCATTATAATGCATTCTTCCAGCTATAAGAGTTTTATTTCTCAAAGAAGAATAAACTTCTTCTTTCCATACACTCACTGAACTTGTTGACTGTCTCCATGATCGGGTTTCATGCTCTTGTGACTCAAAGAATATAGAACATAGAATGTTAGAGTGTAGTACAGGCCTTTCGGCCCTCGATGCTGTGATGATCCATGAAAATAATCTGATGCCCATCTAACCTACACCATTCCATTATTATCAGTGTCTGTCTCATGTCCATTTAAATGCCCTTGAGTCTACTCCTGTTGCAGGCAGGCCGTTCCACACCCCTACTACTCTCTGAGTAAAGAAACTGCCCTGATATCTGTCCTAAATTTATCCCCCCCCCCAACTTAAAGCTATATCCCCTCTTGTTAGCCTTCACCATCCAAGCAAAAAGGCTCTCACTGTCCATCCTATCTAACCCCCTGATTATCTAATAAATCTCAATTCAATCGCCTCTGAATCTTCTTCTCTCTAACGAAAACAGCCTCAGTTCCCTCAGCGTTTCCTCGTAAGACATTCCTTCCTTACCAGGCAACAGCCTAGTAAATCGATTCTGAATACTTTCCAAAGCTTCCACATCCTTGTATGCAACACTCCAGGTCTTACCAGCGTCTTGTCTAGCATGACGTCTTGGTTCTGAAACTGTACTGTACCTCTAAGGGAGCTGAAACTTCTGGCTGTCACAGAGTGTGCTGAAACATTTAAAAATGTAACATTTGGTTGTGTAACAAATAGCTGGAGCTAAGTTGCCATTGTACACAACAGATTCAAATTTGACCAATCAGTTTAAGTTATGCCCCAGATACCAAAATACATTTGAATTTGTATTTTACCGTTACGAATGACATAAAACCAATGAGCTGGTCTGATGTTTTCGAGTAAATAAAATTGTTTTTTTGCCTTTGGTCTGAGATCAGCAGCTCCTCTCAGAATCAAATGCAGCACCAAGTTGTGAACAAACTGTCTGAATCACAATGAGTTACAGGAGAGAGGGATCGAGGAGATAGCTCAGGAATGAAAATTGGAGCAGGGACTGGAAACAGCGGCTTCATTCTTCTTGGTGTGGAACTGGAGTTAGTTTATCAGCATGAAGAGACTCGGGCACCAGAATGGACCATGAAACTGTTCTGGGGTTAATTTAGTTTCAGCTGAAGAGAAGGAGCGGAACTGGAGTTAGTTTATCAGCATGAAGAGACTCAGGCACCACGATGGACCATGAAACTGTTCTGGGGTTAATTTCGTTTCAGCTGAAGAGAAGGAGCAGAAGGAATACTGGGGGGTTTGGGGAAACTGCCTTCACATGAATGGCTCCAGCAGTAAGAAATTTCAGTCAGAAAGTTAGATTGGAGAAGGCTGGCAGAAGATTTGAAAGAAGTTTTCAAGATCATGTACAGCCTACCTACAGTAGATAATGTGATGCCATGCTGACTAGTATGTCATGGTGCCATGGTCTTACCTGACCATAGGGGCTGCTTCCTCATTCAAGAGAGAAGCAACTGGTGATGATTTAATCTGCGGGTCAGCAAACCTCGGGCAAGGGAAGAGGTTGAGAAGGAAAGCCCTTCATGGGAACCTGAAACTGGCAATGGATATTAAACCCACTGTTGACATCACACTGCTCTGCAAACCATTGACCCAGACAACTGGGCTCAACCAAATCCCTCCCAATAGTAGAAGCATTGAGAATAAGAGGGTTGATTTCAAATACATTGCAAGAGAAGGAACTGGATGTGAGAAAGAAACTTCACTCAATGAGTAAATAGATCTGGAAGACATTGCATGAAACAGTGGTTTCGGCAGCTTCAATCAAGGGCATTAAATGATTATTTGATGATAAACAATGTAAGAAAATGGCACATGGTCGGAAAGATCATTTAGAGAACCGTATGGACACAACGGGCTGACTGGCCTGTTTTGGTGCTTTTAGAACATAGAACGTAGAAAAGTACAGCAGAGAACACGCCCTTTAGCCCATGATGTTGTGCCGAGGGTTAATCCTAATGTAAAATAAAATAACTTAACCGATGCACCCCACAACTCAGTGCTATTCATGTGCATGTCCAGCAGTGGCTTAAATGTCCCTAATGACTCCGCTTTCACCACCACCACTGGCAACGCATTCCATGCATTCACAACTCTCTGTATAAAGAACCTTCCTCTGATGTCCCCTCTATACCTTTCTCCTAATATCATAAAACTATGACCCCTCACCCTGGTCATTCCTGCCTTGGGGAAAGGTCTCTGGCTATTGACTCTATCTATTCCTCTCATTATTTTGTACACCTCGATCAGGTCTTCTCTCTTCCTCCTTCTCTCCAGAGAGAAAAGTCCAAGCTTATTCAACCTTTCTTCATAAGGCTAGCCCTCCAGTCCAGGCAGCATCCTGGTAAACCTTCTTTGCACCCTCTCCAAAGCCTCTGTATCTTTCCTCTCGTAGGGCGACCAGAACTGGACACAATATTCCAAGTGTGGTCTCACCAGGGACTTGTAGAGCTGTAGCCAAACCTCGCAGCTCTTAAACTCGATCCCCCTGTTAATGAAAGGCAAAACACCATATGTTTTCT
>NW_025208978.1:10065-15705 GCF_004010195.1 Chiloscyllium plagiosum | reverse complement strand
CAAATGACGGAAGAAAATACATTGATGAAACAGCTGAAGATATTTGTGCTGAGGAAGCTACCCTGAGGATCAACCACAGAGATATCCGGGACTGAGAGGATTGATAGCCACCAGCCACATTATGGTCTGAATGACCCAACCATTTGGTGTTTCCAACTGATTCCTATCAAGTTCCAACTTGTTCCGACCATTTGCAACCTTGCTCATTGAAATCATGATGTAATGTCAGGGCCAGTCACTCTGACGTTGTGTTGATATCTTTTGTTCATGTTAATAGGCCAAGGTATATATGTGGGGAATCTTTCCTTCTCTCAGAGGATAGTGATTGTTGGGGCCTCTCTATCCCAGACAGTTGCATTCCTGAAATGATTGGGAAGGGGTGAGGAGGGTGTCAATTGATTTTGAGCGTGTCAAGGGCTACAAAGATTATGGCATGAAAGATAAATTGCTGCCAAGAACAAATCTGCACTGACCTACTGAACGGAAGGCCAGATTTGAGGAGCTAAATAGCCTCGTGTTATTCCAGCATTCTCCAGAGCCCAGTCAGTTTGCGGTCTCTTCCATTTCCTGTGTTACTGACCTGAAGTAACTGAATAAACTGATCCTGTCGCTGCATATTAGGATACTGTTGCTGCTTGAGAAAATCTCGGTACAATTGTATAGGTTCCGTGGGCCAATTGGCCTCCTCCTGTAACTGTATATCAGGCTCCAGGGCTTGAAAAGCCTTATCTTGTCCTGGTGTAACTGAAATCCATATTGACTAAGTCTACCACCCTAACAGAAAGTGAGCATTGCAGATGCTGTGGATCAGAGTCGACAAATGTGGTACTGGAAAAGCATGGCAGGTTCTGCAACGTCCGAGGAACAGTATAATCGATGTTGTGGACATTCCTGATGAAAAGCTTATGCCTGAAATATCGATTCTCTTGTTTCTGCCTGACCTGCTGTGCTTTTTCCAGATCTACACTTTTTGACGTCTACCACCCCGACCTAACAACATTCCTGGTCACATCATCAAATAACTTTAAGAATTTTTTCAAGCACACAGCCATATTCTCAATATTCCAAATCAAACCCTTTATTTCCAAATGAATGTACATTTTATCTTTCAGAATTTTCTCATGTAACGTACCTACCCCAGATGTTAAACTTACTGCTCCATAGTTTCAAGGCTCTTTTTTCCGTTCTTCTTAAGTAAGGACACAATATTTGATATCCTCCAGCCTTCCAGGATCTCAACGCTGGTTAATGATGATCAAAACCATCAGCCAGGTATCCCCCAAATGCTTCACTAGCACCTTACAGTGTTCTTGGATATATCCGGTAAGGAACGTGAGATTTATCCAACCTCAAGCATTCTAGTCTGTCCAGTACCTCCTATACTGTGATATGGACTATCCCCAAGAAATCACCACGAACTTTGCCAAGTTCGTATGTATTCGTGTCTTTGTCCATGTTAAACACAGAGGAGAAATATCCGTTGATGATCTCGTCCATCTCTTATGGTTCCACATACACATGCCACTTTAGTCTTTGAGGGGTCCTATTTTCTCACGAGTTGTTGTTTTTCATTTAATATACTGAAGGTACCTTCTCGGATTCATCTTAATTTCTCAGACCCCTTTCATGCCTCTTTTTCGCCCTACTGATTTCCTTCTTCAGTAAATTCCTGTATCCCTTATATACCTCCAGGAATTCACTTGATCCCAGCTGCCTGTAGCGAAGCTGCTTTTTTTTTCTGATCAAAGCCTAAATATCTCTTGTCATCCAGGGTTCCCCATTTCTGCAAACTTTCCTTTCACCCTCACAGTAACAAATAGACCTTGAACTCTAGTATCTCACGTTCAAAGGACTCCCTTCGCCGACACCGAACTATTCCAACAAACCCCTGTAAACTCCTACCTAACTCCATCTAAATTCGTTTTGCCCCAATTTAGAACTTGAAGCTGTGGTCCAGTTTTGTCTCTCTCCATAAATATGTGAAAATTAATAGATCAATGGTCATTGGTTCCATTGTGCTCCCACACTATCACCTCCGTCACCTGTTCTGTCTTATTTCCTAAGACTAGGTCGAATTTTGCCCATTCCCGAATAGGCCCAACTATATACTACTTGGGGGAATTGTCCTGGCCCATTTAATGTATTCCAACTCACAAAATCTCTTAACCCTCTGGTAGTCCCGATCAACTTTATAAAAATTAAAATCCCCAATTATGACAATCATTTTGCTTCTGCATGTCCCACCTCTCTGCAAGTACATTTTTTACTCTAATTCCTGGTGACTATTTCGGGGCCTTTGGAACAACCCCTAAAACATCACGATACACCTTCCTATTTATTAGCTCCATCCACAAATCCTCGTTGTTTGATCCTTCAGTTATTTCATCTCTGATTACTGCCGTGATACTCCTTTTAATCAGAAATGCAACACCCCCTCCCCTCTTTCCACCTTCCCTCTCCTGCCTAAAGCAGCTATACCCTGGCACATTAAGCTGCCAGTCCTGTCCCTCCCTTAGCTATGTTTCTGTAATGCATGTAACATCCCAGTCCCACATAGATATCCATGCTCTGTGTTCTTCGCCCTGAACCTGTCAGTCCTCTTGCATTGAAATAAAAGCAATTTAATAAAACCAGGCATTCTTGCTCCCTGTTGTGTTCCAGCCTGACCTGTATTTTTACTTTACTGTTTCTGATTACTGTATCTCCTTCCAGCCTCGCACTTTCCTCCCTGCTGTTGAGGATCTTACCCCCTGCCAATCTCTTTTAAACCCTTTCTTGGAGCACGAGCAAACCTGACGCCAAGATATTGGTCCCCCCTCCAGTGCAGGTGCCACCTGCCCCTCTTGAACAGGTCAATTCTGTCACAGAAAAGACCCCAATGATCTAAAAATCTGTGTGCCTTCCCCCTGCACCAATTCTTTTGTTATGCATATATCTGCCATATCCTTCTATTCTTACTTTCATGAGCTCATGAAACAGGATGTAATCAGGAGATTACCATTTCGAGGTCTTGGTTTTTAACTTGTCTCCTAGCTCTCTGTACTCACTCTGGAGGACCTCATTCCTATAACTGCGTGTATCGTTTGTGATGCCAAGGTGCACAATGACTTCTGGCTGCTCATCCTCCCCCTTGACAACATTCTGCAGCCGCTCGGAGACTTCCTGGACCCTGGCACCTGGGACGTAGCACAACTTACTGGATTCCTACTTGAGGCCCCAGAATCTCCAATCTGTCCCTCCAACAATCGACTCTCCTATCTCTATGACCCTGTTTAAATTTACCCTTTCCCACTGTACCCCAGAGCCAGTGGTAGTACCACCAATTTAGCTACCGCTACTTTCCCTTGAACGGTCGTTCCCTCCAACAGTATCTGAAATGGTATACTTGTTTTCGAGGGGAATGTCCGCAGGGAATAGCTGCATTCTCTGCCTGCTCCTTTTGCCATTCCAAAATTGCTCTCTGTCTGGAACACGATAGGGAGCAAGGATTGGCTTTTGGATTAAATTGTGTTTATTAAATGCAACAGGGCTGACAGGTAAGACTGATGAACTCAGGGCATCGATCTTTATGTGGGACTGTGCCATTATAGTCATTACAGAAACATGGCCCGGGTGGGTCTTGGGCGTCACCACCATCCAGCTCCAGCTCCCAAACATGGTCTCCCTGGAGTTGCAGCTGGCTGGGTGCACTTTCTACACGTGTAGTCAACAGGGACGGTGGAAATCTCTGTGAGCTCCCACATGCCACAGGATGAACGTGCAACTGTTCTAACTGCCATCTTGACTGCTGTAATACTAAATTAAAATGACTTTATTTGAGCTTGCCTATACTTTTGTTCTGAGCTGCTGCTGTCTGAAGCCTCTCAAAGCAATGACTTACTACTTACTCTGTTACCAACTTCATTTTCTCTACCCCTCCACATTTACTTTTCTTTTGGGAAGAAGGGAGACACTACAGTAATGCAATGTTTGTGCCTTAGACATTCCTTGACACCAAACCCATGACGACCTGATCTCCAGAGCACGTCATTACTTGTACTTGGAGGGTGTCTTGCTGAGTCTTCCTCCTGATGCTGGTGACTGTGCTGAGGCAAATGTTCACCCCAACATCCAATCCGCATTATCGCAGTCCCCTGGTCCTTTTTGTCTATTACTACTGCATTTATGAAATCCTGAATCCGTCGATTGCATTACAAAATGTGTCTCACTCCAAGGGAGAGAAGTTATGTTCCAATGAACACAGGGCTGTTGGAAAAAGAATGGCATGAGACATTAGAGCAACATTTTTCCTATCTGCCCATTGAGTCTGCTTTTCTCTTCAATTCCGTTGTATTTTTTCTGATAATCCCCATTCTACTTGACTGCATTTTCCCTATAACAAACCCTTGTTTAATAATCAGTCTGCCTCAGCCATCAAGATGTTTAATGATCTAACCTAAACAGACCTCAGAATTGTCTACAATTGTTTCCCTCTTACTGTTGGGAGACTTGGTGGTCTTTAATCCTTATTTCTAGCACTCTATGTGAGAGATGTGCCAACGTTAGATGTTATCGTGTCCCATCAAACCTTCGCTGTGGCCAGAGACAAGAGTAAAATAAAAAATGTCAGAGCCTGTGCTCTTCTCCCTCATCTTCCACATCAGCCTAAGTTACAGCTCACCCGGATCTGGGGATTTTTCCACCCTTTACCATGCATAAACATTCAATTATTTCTTGGCTTCTGTATCAAATCGTTCAAGAGGTACACTGTCAGTCTCCCTGAATCCAGGAACTGCTTCTCCCAACTGAAGACCGATATGAAGCCCGTGGTTAACATACCCTGTGGCTCTGTGCACAGTATGCCCCGTTTGTCTCTAATGCACCCCTTCTTTCTGCTCTTACCCTCTTACTCTTAATAAACTGATATAATGTCTTTGGATTCTCGTTAATCTTACTCACTAATGTTTTATCACGATTCCTCTTCTGCTCTTCTGCTGAAATTTTAAGATTAGCCCGACTCTTTGTATATTCATGTAGTGCATCCATTGATCTGCTCACTTTGTAACTGATTTCAGCTTCTCTTTCGTTTTTAATTCTGTTCTGATTTTTCTGTTGACACCCGAGGTTCTCTGGGCTTGTTTTCCAAATTTTCATCTTTCGTGGAACACATTCGGCGGACACTCTCATTAATTCCATTTTGATCAAGTGATCCCCCAACCCCCTGCCACGCACTGTTCCGCTACAGTTTCACTCAGAAGACACTGTACTCTGGACAGATTCCGTCATATGTTTTCATAAAATCGATCTCTCCAATCCAAAACCTTTCATTTACCAGATAGCGCTTTTTAAAAAATCTGTTCCTTACCAAATATAAAATGTATGATGTCATGGTCACTGGCCATATAATTCTCTCCCAATCCTGCCTGCAATATACTGACTGACTTCATTCCCCACAGTGAGGCACATCACTGCCGCACCCATTGTTGTATCTGCTCCATGATGATACAAGGAGTTTCTGGAATAAATTTCAAGGCAGCTGTCCCCTCTTGAAATATTATCACTGCCAGAATTAATGCTTGGAAATGAAATACCTGTGTATAATAAACCTATTATTGTTTTGACACACCTCAGTAAATTGGTTTTATATCTGCTCCTGTACTT
>NW_025208978.1:5600-9297 GCF_004010195.1 Chiloscyllium plagiosum | reverse complement strand
CATCCACCCTGGAATGTAACATCTGGAATACTCTGTACCTCGGAGTTCTTCAGTCATTCACTGTTCCTTTACATGCTGCCCAATTCATGAACCAAAACTGTAACTCTGGGACTCAATTAGTATTTGTTGAAATGCAATTTCGTTTTTACTAGATGCATTAATGAAATGTAATTTTCCAGAAATGAGCAGTCTGATCCCCATACAATGAATTTCTGCTGATTAAATCTCTGCTCAGTGTGCAGAGGGAACAGCCGTCACTAATAGGGAAAATGAGGACGGCAGATGCTGGAGATCAGATCAGAAACGTGTGGCACTGAAAACGAACAGCCAGTCATAAACATCTGAGGAGCAAGAGAGTCAATGATTTGGGCTTCACCCCTTCATCAGGAGCGCATTCATGCATTCCAATGTTTTTCATTCCATGGTTCACAGGATATTGGGAACCATACATACTAAGTGAAGTAGCATCATACATAACCCTGAAATGGAAAGCAGTTAATCAGTTGGTTGAACAGGGAGTAGACAATTTCAGGTGAAGTACAGATTAATTGAAGTATAAACATAAGAATAGATAAATCCTCTGGGCCTGAGGGGAGACACCCTAAGTTGCTACAGGAGGTGAGAGAAAAGATTTCTGCACATTTGCGTCTTCACTCTCCATTGGAGTAGTGCCAGATGATTGAGGATGCAAATATTACACCCTTGTTCATGAAAGAGAATTGTTATAATCCTGAGAATTACAATCCAGTCAGTCTTACATCAGTATTGGGCAAAGTAATGAAGAGGATTCTGAGAGACAGACATTATGATTACTTGGAAAATCATAGCTTGATTAGAAATAGTCAGCATGGCTTTGTGACGGGCAAGTGTTTGAGGATAGGATCAAACACGTTGAAGAAGGTAGAGCAGTGGATGCGGTGTGCATGGATTTAACAAGGCATTTGACCACGTTACCCATGGCAGATTCATTCAGAAGGCAAGGAGGCTTGGGATACAGAGAAACGTGTCTGTCTGGATACAGAATTGACTGGCCCATAGAGACACTATGTGGTAGTAAACGGGAAGTATTCAGTCTGCAGCTCGGTGAAAAGTGGTGTTCTGCAGGATTCTACTGTTTTTGTTTTTTTTTTAAAAATAATTTGGATGAGGAAGTGCAAAGGTGGGCTATGATATTTGTCAATGGAATAAAGGTCGGTAGAATTGTGGATAGTGTGGAGGGCTGTTGTAGTTTACACTGGGACATTGACAGGATTAAAAACTGAGCTGATAAGTGGCAGATGGATTTCAACCTGGAAAAGTGTGAAGCGATTCATTCTGGAAAATCAAATTTGAATGCAGAAAACAGGATAAAAGATAGGTAGTGCTCGTCAGGTCCCCAACAATTCACCCTTCTGTCTAGGCACCTTCCCCTGCCACCACAGGAATGCAAGACCTGTGCGCACACCTCCCTCCCAAGGCCCGAAAGTTCCTTCCACATCCATCAAGGATTCACCAGCAGTTCCACACATGTCAGCTACTGTATCCGCTTTTCCTAATGAGGTCTTCTATACGTTGGGGAGATAGGAACTCTACTCATAGAGCACTTCCGAGAACATCTCTGGGACACCCACACTAAGCAACCCCACTGCCCCGTGGCAGAACGCTTCAATTCCACCTTCCACTCTGCGGAGGACATGCAGATCCAGGGCTTCATCCATCGCCACTCCCTTACCACCTCATCTTCGACCTAGGGACACTCCAACCCCATGGCATCATTGTGGATTTCACCAGTTTCCACATTTCTCCTCCTCCCACCTTATCACAATTCCAAACTTCCAGCTTAGCACCGCCCTCATGACCCGTCCCATCTTTTTATTCAAAGTCGGAATGGATTTTTTTTAGTTTCCCTACAGAGTGGAAGCAGGCACTTTGGCCCAACAAGTCAGTACCATACTTCCAAAGAGTAACCCATTTCTCTCTGACTAATGCACCTATAACTATGGGTAATTTACCATGGCCAATTTACCTGGCCTGGACATCTGTGGGAGAAAACCGGAACACCCGGAGGAAACTCATGCAGACATGTGGGAGAATGTGCAAACTCCACACAGAGAGTCGACTGAGGTTGAAATCGAAATTGGTCCCTGGCACTGTGGGGCAGCAGTGCTCAAAACTGAGCCAACGTGCCCACCTGTCCACCTTCCCTCCCAACTATCTGCTCCACCCTCCCCTCCCATGTATCACCATTGCCCACACCTCCGTTCAACTATCACACTCTCAGTTACCTTTCACCAGCCCCAGCCCCTCACATTTATCACTCCACCCTCATGGATCCCATTCTTATTGCTGATGAAGGGCTTTTGGACGAAATGTCGATTTTCCTGCTCCTTGGATGCTGCCTGAGCTGCTGTGCTTTTCCAGTTCCAGCCTCACGACTCTTACTTCCAGCATCTGCTGTCTTCGGTTTCGCCTTGATAACGTCTCCACTCTGTGCCTGTCAAGGTTGCAGATGAATGGAGTCTGGGAGGTAGGCCAGATGTCATCACCGTCAGTAATTTGTGTGGTGTGCTTCTGACACTCCATGTCCATACATCTGCTCTCTGGGCCAGGGTCTGACTGAAAATGCGTTTGTAAAGCCTGGTTGCTAGCGAGTCAATGATGTCCAATTTGGACAGCATTGTACTTACAGAGAGACCATTGATAGCCTGGTGGCTAGTTTCCACCCAGCCCAAGGTGGAGTCCAAACGATTTGTTGTGAAATAATGCTTGAATGGCTCACCTGAATCATGTGGCTGCAGGCCAGGATCTCACGAAGTGCGTCAGGCATCTATGAGTTTCAGTAACACTCTGCCTGAATTCAGATCCTTTCAAATCTATTTTCAACGAAACTTATGATTGCAAGGTGATGAGTTTATGATCCAAAAAATAATCAGATATTTGCTATGTTTCATAAAGTGCGCAAAAATAAGATGTGAAGTATGATTATTCAACCAAAAAATAATTGCATCATCTCTGAAAACAATGAGATTGAGGTTATATTTATGGAACAAAAATGCAAACTCATGTCAACATTTAATGACTCATAAATAAAGAATGCACATTTTTAAAATTTCGAACAAAGAATATGTTATTTGATTATAGACGTGATTACAATTACATACTAATTGTTGGTATTCAAGTAAATACATTATCACACCAACATTTGGAAAGTGCTTGGCGTCTGATCGATTACATAGTTAGATTGAAAAAAATAATTGAACAATCATAGAGAAAAAGCCTTCTTCTATATTTAAATAACAATCAGTTTAATTTCTCACTTAAATGTATGAGCTTCAGTTATTTAACAACAATTGAGAAATGACAATAATTCTACATGCACTGTGAATATTAACTTAAAAAAGTGATTCGTGACATTACGTTGAAGCGAACAATAATTCGAAATCTTGCATTTTTTGAAAAGAATGAATGGCGTTTAATGCGAAATTTGGTTAGAGAACAACACAGGACGTAGGATTATCAGTTGGCCAATCGCCCCCTCAGGCCTGTTGCAACATTCAGAATGCTCTTGGCTGATATGATTGTGTCTGAGCATCCTTTTCCTGTCTGTTCCCAATAAACACTGACTCTGTTGTCTATCAATGGTCAGTACAGCTCAGCCTTGAATACCTTCAATAACCCAGTCTTCACTGTTCCCTGGGAATGTGAAAATCGGCAAGGA
>NW_025208978.1:1909-3432 GCF_004010195.1 Chiloscyllium plagiosum | reverse complement strand
GTAGAGCAAATAAAATGCAAGTAGCAGAACGTGCAGAGCATGCTATCAAATTATCTCATCTTCTTCCACAATGGTTCTCTTATAGACGTCTGAAGACAAATGCTGTGGAGCACGACATTTCTCCATATGATCCTCAGTACAATTGAAATCCTCTCCTCACCAGTCTAGAGAGAGAGAGAGAGACAGAGAGTCTGTGTCTGCGTCTGTGTGTCTCTGTGTGTGTGACTGGGTCTGTCTGTCTGTCTGTGCACTGTTGATGTTGGTGTCAGTTTGTATCAGGCTGTGAACTGCTGCCCTCCCTCCTTCCAGATGGTTTTCACCCTGCGCCACTGTCTGTGCAATGGAGTGGAAAAGGCCAGCGGAGTGTGGAATTCCATCACTTTAACCAACACAGGGACCACCAGACCATTCCCACACAGAGGTACACGCACACACACTAATACACAGAGTTACATGCGCTATTACACATATGAAGATGCAGACATACAAATAAATACACACACACAGATACACTGACATGAGACAAACATGGGAGTCAATCGGTATTTCTCTTTCTCTGTGGCAAATTCTCACAATTTCATCCACTCTGTATGGTGTACAATATTATTTCTATTTCTCTGTTTGCAGCATGTCAGTTTTCTTCTCTGGCTCTTTGGGATGTGTTGTTCTTTCTGACGCTCCTTTAGTATCAGTGTACACCTTGCTCACATCAGTGAGTCTGTCAGTATTTCAATTGTTCTGTAGGGGAAAGTAAGGACTACAGATGCTGGAGATCAAAACCGAGAGTGTGGTGCTGGAAAAGCACAGCAGCTCAGGCAGCATCCGAAGATAAGGAGAATTGGCATTGTAGGCATAAGTACTTCATCAGCCCTGTCTATAATCCGGATTCTGGCCTGACTTACTGTGCTTTTCCAGCACCAACTCTCCGCTTTGACCTCCAGCATCTGCAGTCCTTACGTTCTGACTTGCTGTGTTTTTCCAGCACCACATTCTCTTTCAGTTATTTTGACACTATGACAACTCCGATGCTTGTTGTTGTCAGGATACCTGGAAGAATTGTGAAGTGTGAGGAGGATGGAGTGCAACAGCAACAGGACAACGCCAACTTGGTGTAGAGTTCAGGTATATTTCATACGATGATCAATGCAAGACAGTGTGAGGTGATGCAGTTTGGAAGGAAAACAGGATGTGCTGTTATATAGTGAGTGCAGGAGCAGAGGGACCTCGGTGTGTATGAGCTCAGATTATTGAAGATGTCAGGACAAGTGGGAAGAGCAGTAACTATCACAGATTAGTTTCAGAACCTGAGCTGTTTATAGGGGGAGGTGTAGGACGGAGTCTCCATGCTCCCTTCCTGGGAGGTGGTGGTGACGATGTGTTGTGAGCTCACCCTCTTGCCCACTGCGAGGATTCCATTTGTAGCAGCTCGATACAAAAGGGAGATGGCATCAGGGACACGTCTTTTAAGTTGTGCCGGGGAGAAACGGAACTGCCAATGGATTTAACGTGAAAATTTCCCTTCA
>NW_025208978.1:0-1132 GCF_004010195.1 Chiloscyllium plagiosum | reverse complement strand
TCCCAGTTACAATGCTGCAGAACAAATGTTAATCCAAAATTCTCCTGAACTCACACCAATATCCCATTCACCAATCATTCCTGGAAGCACTGGCGAATGTTACAGGATACTGTACACTGGACAGTGATCTCATGCAGTGTTACTGAGAAACGTACTGGGGTGGTGGACACAGTTCCACACCCTGGTCGCATATCTCATCTGGGTTTATAGATCAATGCACTGCTGTGGTCTGCATATCTTTCCACTCTGTGTAGATTGGGGTTTTTATTGTACAGTACACCAGTCCGGTCTGCACAGTGTATCATACTGTACACATATCTCATCCGGGTTTATGGATCAAGCACTTCAGAAGTCTGCACAGTGTTCTACTCTGGAGCGATTGCAGGGTTGTGTTCAGCAGTACACGAGCATGGTCTGCACAGTGCTCCATGCTGAACAGATGTCTCCTCTGGGTTTATGGTGTCTGGGCTGGCTCTCTGAGGTGGATTGAGAATGTGATCGAACTAATGACTTCAACTGATATGGCAATGCTTTTACTTTTGTATTTCCCTGGCCTTTGGCATTGCTCACCCTGGAGAATTGTGATTCACTGCGACAAACCTCAGTAAGGTCACTCCTCAGACTCAACACTCCAGGGAATATAGCTCCAGCCTATTCGTACTCTCCCTGTAACTCAACATCACCCACTCCTAACACCAGCAACGTACTTGTAAAAGTTTTCTGCACTCTTTCAAATTTAACAACATCTTTTCTCAAGCAGGGAGAAATGAATTCAAGGCAGTATTATGGAAGTCGCTGAACCTAGTGTGTTGGCAAAAGTGAGTATTGCAGATACTGAAGGTTAGTGTCGATAATGTGGTGCTGGAAAAGCACAGCAGGTCAGGCAGTATCCGAGGAGCAGGAAATTCGATGTTTTAGGCAAAAGCGATCTCGGATGCTGCCAGCCTTGCTGGGCTTTTCCAATATCACAGTCTGAACCCAATGTATATCCCAAATGGTCTCCTTCTTCAAAGACCGCAATTTTCCCTCCCACATGGTCGACGATGCCCTCCAGCGCATCTTATCCACTTCCTGCACCTCCGCCCTTGAATCCCACCCATCCAAACGCAACAGGGAAAGAATATCCTAGTCC
>NW_025208977.1:12757-15705 GCF_004010195.1 Chiloscyllium plagiosum | reverse complement strand
TGTCAGTGGTGACAGAGAGAGAGTGTGTCAGTGGGGACAGAGAGTGAGTGGGTCAGTGGGGACTGAGGGGGATTTGTCAGAGGAGACAGAGAGAGAGAGTGTGTGACAGTGGGGACTGAGAGAGTGTGTGTCAGTGGGGACAGAGAGAGAGTGTGTCTGTGAGGACAGAGAGGGAGTGAGTGGGTCAGTGGGGACTGAGAGGGAGTGGGTCTGTGAGGACAGAGAGGGAGTGTGTCAGTGGGCGACTGGGTGAGAGTGTGTGTCAGTGGGGACTGAGAGAGAGTGTGTGTCAGTGGGTACTGAGAGAGAGTGTGTGTCAGTGGGGACTGACAGAGGGAGTGTGTCAGTGCTCAGTGAGAGGGAGAGTGGGTCAGTGGAGTCAGAGAGAGAGAGTGTGGGTCAGTGGGGACTGGGAGAGAGAGAGTGTGGGTCAGTGGGGACTGGGAGAGAGAGTGTAGCAGTGGGGACTGAGAGAGAGAGTGCGTCAGTGGAGACTGAGAGAGAGTGTGGACTGAGAGAGAGAGTATGTCAGTGGGGACTGAGAAAGAGTGAGTGTGTCAGTGGGGACTGAGACAGGGAGAATGTGTCAGTGGGGAGCGAGAGAGAGTGTGTGTCAGTGGGGACAGAGAGAGAGTGTGTGTCAGTGGGTACTGAGAGTGTGTGTGTCAGTGGGGATTGAGAGAGTGTGTGTCAGTGAGGACAGAGTGAGTGTGTCAGTGGGGACTGAGCGTGAGAGTGTGTCAGTGGGGACTGAGAGAGAGTGTGTGTGTCAGTGGGGACTGAGAGAGAGAGTGGGTCAGTGGGGACTGAGAGAGAGTGTCTGTGGGGACTGAGAGATGGAGTGTGTCAGTGGGCGACTGGGTGAGAGTGTGTGTCAGTGGGGACAGAGAGTGTGTGTATCAGTGGGGACTGAGAGAGAGTGTGGACTGAGAGAGAGTGTGTGTCAGTGGGGACTGAGAGAAAGAGTGTGTGTCAGTGGGGACTGAGAGAGAGTGTGGACTGAGAGAGAGAGTGTGTGTCAGTGGGGACTGAGAGAGAGAGTGTGTGTCAGTGGGGACTGAGAGTGTGTGTCAGTGGGGACAAAAAGAGAGTGTGGACAGAGAGAGAGAGTGTGTCAGTGGGGACAAAAAGAGAGTGTAGACAGAGAGAGAGAGTGTGTCAGTGGGGACTGAGAGTGTGTGTCAGTGTGGACTGAGAGAGAGAGTGTGTGTCAGTGGGGACTGAGAGAGAGTGTGGACTGAGAGAGAGAGAGTGTGTCAGTGGGGACAGAGAGTGAGTGGGTCAGTGGGGACTGAGAGGGATTTGTCAGTGGGGACAGAGAGAGAGTGTGTCTGTGAGGACTGAGAGAGGGAGTGAGTGGGTCAGTGGGGACTGAGAGAGGGAGTGTGTCAGTGGGGACTGAGAGAGGGGGTGTGTCAGTGCTCAGTGAGAGGGAGAGTGGGTCAGTGGAGTCAGAGAGAGAGTGTGTGTGTCAGTGGGGACTGAGAGAGAGAGTGTATCAGTGGGGACTGAGAGTGATTGTGTCAGTGGGGACTGAGAGTGAGTGTGTGTCAGTGGGGACTGAGAGTGAGTGTGTCAGTGGGGACAGAGAGAGAGTGTGTCAGTGGGGACAGAGAGAGTGTGTCAGTGGGGACTGAGAAAGGGAGTCTGTCAGTTGGGATAGAGAGAGAGAGTGGGTCAGTGGGGACGGAGAGAGTGTGGGTCAGTGGGGACAGGGAGAGGGAGTGTGTCAGTGCTCACTGAGAGGGAGAGTGGGTCAATGGAGTCAGAGAGAGAGAGTGGGTCAGTGGGGACTGAGAGAGGGAGTGTGTCAGTGGGGACTGAGAAAGGGAGTCTGTCAGTTGGGATTGAGAGAGAGAGTGGGTCAGTGGGGACGGAGAGAGAGTGGGTCAGTGGGGACTGAGAGAGGGAGTGTGTCAGTGCTCACTGAGAGGGAGAGTGGGTCAATGGAGTCAGAGAGAGAGTGTGTGGATCAGTGGGGACTGAGAGAGAGAGAGAGAGAGTGGGTCAGTGGGGATTGAGAGAGTGTGTGTCAGTGAGGACTGAGAGAGAGTGTGTGTCAGTGGGGACAGAGAGAGAGAGTGTGTCAGTGAGCGACTGGGTGAGAGAGTGTGTCAGTGGGGACTGAGAGAGAGTGTGTCAGTGGGGACTGAGAGAGAGAGAGTGTGTGTCAGTGGGTACTGAGAGAGTGTGTGTGTCAGTGAGGAGCGAGAGAGGGAATGTGACAGTGGACTCTGAGAGGGAGTGTGGGTCAGTGGGGACTGAGAGGGAGTGTGGACTGAGAGAGTGTGTGTCAGTGGGGACTGAGTGTGTGTGTCAGTGGGGACTGAGAGGGATTTGTCAGTGGGGACAGAGAGAGAGTGTGACAGTGAGGACTGAGAGAGTGTGTGTCAGTGGGGACAGAGAGAGAGTGTGTCTGTGAGGACTGAGAGAGGGAGTGAGTGGGTCAGTGGGGACTGAGAGGGAGTGGGACAGTGGGGACAGAGAGAGTGGGTCTGTGAGGACTGAGAGAGAGTGTGTGGGTCAGTGGGTACTGAGAGAGAGTGTGTGTCAGTGGGGACTGAGAGAGAGAGTGTGTCAGTGGGGACTGGGAGAGAGAGTGTAGCAGTGGGGACTGAGAGAGAGTGTGGACTGTTAGAGAGAGTATGTCAGTGGGGACTGAGAAAGAGTGAGTGTGTCAGTGGGGACTGAGAGAGGGAGAATGTGTCAGTGGGGAGTGAGAGAGAGTGTGTGTCAGTGGGGACAGAGAGAGAGTATGTGTCAGTGGGTACTGAGAGTGAGTGTGTCAGTGGGGACTGAGAGAGAGTGTGGGTCAGTGGGGACTGAGAGATGGAGAATGTGTCAGTGGGGATTGAGAGAGAGAGAGGGTGTGTCAGTGGGGACAGAGAGAGTGTGTCTGTGGGGACTGAGAGATGGAGTGTGTCAGTGGGGACTGAGAGAGAGAGTGT
>NW_025208977.1:8649-9287 GCF_004010195.1 Chiloscyllium plagiosum | reverse complement strand
CAGAGAGAGTGTGTCAGTGGGGACAGAGAGAGTGTGTCAGTGGGGACTGAGAGAGAGAGTGTGTGTCAGTGGGGACTGAGAGAGAAATTGTGTCAGTGGGGACTGAGAGAGGGAGTGTGTCAGCGCTCACTGAGAGGAAGAGTGGGTCAGTGGAGTCAGAGAGAGAGAGTGTGTATCAGTGAGGAGCGAGAGAGGGAATGTGACAGTGGGAACTGAGAGGGAGTGTGTGTCAGTGGGGACTGAGAGGGGGTGTGGACTGAGAGAGAGAGTGTGTGTCTGTGTGGACTGAGAGTGTGTGTCAGTGGGGACTGAGAGAGAGAGAGTGTGTCTGTGGGGACTGAGAGAGAGAGTGTGTGTCAGTGGGGACAGAGAGAGATGTGTCGGTGGTGGGGACTGAGAGAGGGAGTGTGTCAGCGCTCACTGAGAGGAAGAGTGGGTCAGTGGAGTCAGAGAGAGAGAGTGTGTGTCAGTGAGGAGCGAGAGAGGGAATGTGACAGTGGGAACTGAGAGGGAGTGTGTGTCAGTGGGGACTGAGAGGGAGTGTGGACTGAGAGAGAGAGTGTGTGTCTGTGTGGACTGAGAGTGTGTGTCAGTGGGGACTGAGAGAGAGAGTGTGTGTCAGTGGGGACTGAGAGAGA
>NW_025208977.1:4121-8075 GCF_004010195.1 Chiloscyllium plagiosum | reverse complement strand
TTGGGTCCTTGGAGGGAAGTGAGGGGGGAGGTGTGGGCGCAAGTTTTGCATTTCTTGCGGTTGCAGGAGAAGGTGCCAGCAGTGGAGGTTGGTTTGGTGGGGGGTGTGGACCTGACGAGGGAGTGATCTTTTCAGAACACTGACAGGGGAGGGGAATATATCCTTGATGGTGGGGTCCGTTTGGAGGTGGCCGAAATGACGACGGATGATACGATGTATCTGGAGGTTGGTGGGGTGGTCGGTGAGAACCAATGGGGTTCTGTTCGGTTGACGATTGGAGGAGTGGGGTTCAAGGGCGGAGGAGCGGGATGCGGAGGAGATGCGGTGAAGAGCATCGTCGACCATGTCTGAGGGGAAATTGCGGTCCTTGAAGAAGGAGGCCATCTGGGTTGTTCGGTATCGGAACTGGTCCTCCTGGGAGCAGATGCGGTGGAGGCGAAGGAATTGGCAATATAGGATGACGTTTTAACAGGGGGGCAGGGTGGGAGGAGGTGTAGTCTAGGTAGCTGTGGAAGTCGGTCGGTTTTTATTAAATGTCTGAGGGAGGAGTCTGAGAATTTATCTGGACCACCTCAGACTTCTCCCTCCCCTTCCGCCTTATCGTATTTCCAACGTCCCTCCCCCAAGTCCCTCCTCCCTACCTTTTATCTGAGCCTGTTTGGCACACTTTCCTCATTCCTGAAGAAGAGCTCATGCCCGAAACGTCGATTCTCCTGCTCTTTGGATGCTGCCTGACCTGCTGCACTTTTCCAGCAACACATTTTTCAGCTCTGTTCTTTCTCACGTACAAGGATGATAGTGGTTTTCTTGAAGCAGGCTGGGATTTCGGCTTCAGGGCGGAGAGGTTGAAGTTGTTTGTAAATCCCTCTGCCAGTTGGTCCTCACAGGATCAGAGTGCTCAGCCGGGAACACTCTTCAGGCCTGTGGCTTTCCTTGAGTTGACCTGCAGGAGGACTGATCATGTCTGCCATGGTGACATCGGGCACAGGTACATCCGAGGCTCATGCCCGAAACGTCGATTCTCCTGCTCCTTGGATGCTGCCTGACCTGCTGCGCTTTTCCAGCAACACATTTTTCAAGCTTTGATTTCCAGCATCTGCAGTCCTCATTTTCTCCTAGTGAGAAAACACGTGCAACATTCCTTAATGACTACCGCCCAGTGGCTCTGACCTCAATAAACATGAAGTGCTTTGAGACACTGGTTATGACCCACATCATCTCCAGTCTACCAGCCTGACCTGCTGTCCTACAATGTGCAGATTGATGTAATGGGTCCACAACGGATGCCATATACCTGCCCTGGCCTCATCCATGGAACATCTGGACAACAAGGATGCCTACACCAGACTCCTGGTCATTGACTACAGCTCCACCTTTAACAACATCATCCCCTCCAGACTTATATCAATACTCTGTGACCTTGATCACGGCTCCACCCTCTGCAACTGGATACCCTGGTTTCTGACACACAGACCACAATCCGTGAAGACAGGTATCTGTACATTCTACACAATAAAACTCAACACTAGAACTACTGGACGATGTGTTCTATTGTACTCTCCGTGCACCCACAGCAGTGTACTCATCCCGACTGTATTCCCTGTATATCAACAGCTGTGCACTCAGCATCCGACTGTCCTCCTTGTACACCCACGGGTATGCCCTCAGCCCCCTACTGTTCTCCCTTTACTCCCATGGTGGTGTCCTCAGCCCCCTACTGTACTCCATGTACATCCACGGCTGTGTCCTCAGCCCCTACTGTACTCCATGTACACCCACGGCTGTGTCTTCAGCCCCCTATTGTACTCCCCGTGCACACACGGCTGTGTCCTCAGCCCCCTACTGTACTACCTGTACACACGCGGCTCTGTTGTTAAATTACAAACAACGCCAGCTACAAGTTCGTGGATAACATCACCAAATCAGGAGGAATATCAAACAACGATGAGTCAGAATACAGAAAGGAGATTGAGGGCTTAGTGGCATGGTGGAATGATAATAACCTGTCTCTCAAATTCGGCAATAGTAAGTAATTGATCATTGACTTCAGAAAGAATGGAGAGGAACACGCCGTCATCTACATCAATGGTTGAGGAAGTGCAGTGCATCAACTCCCTCGGAGTGACGATAACTGACAACCTACCCTGGTCTTCTTGCAGAGGTGTGACAGTCAAGAAGGTTCAACAACGCCTCTTCTTCCTCAGGAGGCTCAGGAAATTCAGCATGTACTACTTCGACAGATACACTATTGAGAGCATACTGTCTGGGTGTGTCATGGCTTCATACAGCAACGTTCTGCCCAGGACCATAGGAAACTACAGAAGGTTAGGTGCACAGCCAATGACCATATGCATGTCCAGCAGTCTCTTAAATGTCCCCAATGACCTTGCTTCCACAACTGCTGCTGGCAGCGCATTCCACGCTCTCACAACTCTCTGTGTAAAGAACCCGCCTCTGACATCCACTCTATACTTTCCTCCAACCAGCTTAAAACTATGATCCCCTGCGTGTTAGCCATTTCTGCCCTGGGAAATAGTCTCTGCCTATCAACTCTATCTTTGCCTCTAATTATCATGTATAACTCAATTAGGTCCCCTCTCCTCCTCCTTTTCTCCATTGAAAAAGGTCCGAGATCAGTCAGCCTCTCTTCATAAGATAAGTCCTCCAGTCCAGGCAGCATCCTGGTAAACCTCCTCTGAAACATTTCCAAAGCATCCACATCTTTCCTATAATAGGGCGACCCGAACTGGACGCAGTATTCCAAGTGCGGTCTAGACAAAGTTTTATAGAGCTGTAACAAGATCTCACGACTCTTAAACTCAATTCCCCCCGTTCATGAAAGCCAAAACACTATATGCTTTCTTCAAAACCCTGTCCACTTCGGTGGCCATTTTAAGAGATCTGTGTACCTGCACACCAAGATCCCTCTGTTCCTCCACAATGCCAATAACCCTATCCTTAATCCTGTACTCAGTATTCAAATTCGACCTTCCAAAATGCATCACCTCACCTCACATTTATCCAGGTTGAACTCCATCTGCCACTTCTCAGCCCATCTCTGCATCCCGTCAATGTTCCGCTGCATCCTACAACAGCACTCTATACTGTCAACGACACCTCCAACCTTTGTGTCGTCTGTAAACTTGCTGACCCATCCTTCAATCCCTTCATTCAAGTCATTAATAAAAATTACAAACAGTAGAGGCCCAAGGACAGAGCCCTGTGGAACACCACACACCACTGACTTCCAGGCAAAATATTTTCCTTCTACTACCACTCGCTGTCTTCTGTTGGCCAGCCAATTCTGTATCCAGACACCTAAGTTCCCCTATATTCCATTCCTCCTGACCTTCTGAAAGAGCCGACCATGGGGAACATTATCAAGTGCCTTGCTGAAGTCGATATATACCACATCCACAGCTCATCAACGTTTCTAGTCATATCCTCAAAGAACTCGATAAGGTTTTTGAGGCATGACCTGCCCCTCGCAAAGCCATGTTGACTGCATTTCATCAAGCCATCCTCTTCCAGATTGTCATAAATCCTGTCCCTCAGAATCCTTTCGAACACCTTGCAGACGACAGACGTAAGACTTACTGGTCTGTAATTGCCGGGGATTTCCCTATTTCAGTTCTTGATGAGAGGAATTACATTTGTTTCTCTCCAATCCTCAGGTGGATTGCGAGGATGCAAAGATCTTCGCAAGTGGCGAAGCAATTACATTCCTCGTTTCCCAAAGCTGCCGAAGACACATCTGGTCCGGGCCTGGCGACTTGTCAATCTTAATGCTTGACAAATTTTTCAGCATATCAGCTTCCTCTATCTCTATCCATTCCGACATGCACACCTGCTCTTCAAAGGTTTTACTCACTACAAAGTTCGTTTCTTTAGTAAAGACAGAAGAAAAAAAACTCAAAAACTCCCTACCTCTTCAGACTCCACACACAAGTTCCC
>NW_025208977.1:0-2032 GCF_004010195.1 Chiloscyllium plagiosum | reverse complement strand
TTCTCTATTCGTTTGAAGCCGGCGATGGCTCATTGGTTCGATGCTGACAATGCAATTAACTCAACTGGGTTTTGATATCGAAGACATAATTTAAAATTATCGGTTAAATTTCAATTGTTGTCAAAACAGCACCCAGAACATAGGTATCCATTTCACAGCCAATTGTTACATCTAACTATTTTAGAACAACCAGTCTCCCAATGTTCCGTACACGGGCAACTGAAAATATTCTAGTCACGTGAATAATGGTCAAACATGGTAACTGCTCTGCCCAGGACCATAAGAAACTACAGACGGTTGTGTGCACAGCCCAGACCATCACGGAAGACCACCTTCCGTCATTTATACTTGTCATTGTCGCAGAAAGGCTGGCAACATCAAAGATCTCTCCCAAACCGGTAATGATCTCTTCCAACCTCTTCCAACAGGGAGGAGACACAGGCTTGAAAACATGGACCAACATGCTCAAGAACACTTCCTTCCCTCCTACAATTAGACTGACGAATTGACATTTCTAATTTTTCAAATAATATTAATCTTGCTAATGTCGATTTTGCTTTGCTCACCTCTTGTGAAGCTGTAACCATGTATGCCTCACTCTGTGTAAGTACCCCACGATCTCTGTTTTCTTGCTTACTATCATGTGTCTGCACTACTCGCAAAACAAATCTTTCCATTGTACATTTGACTAAAATAAATCAAATCACATCAGATCAATCACGTGGACTGCATTGGCTCAAGATCTTCTCAAGGGCAACTGTGAAAGTGAACTAATGCTGGCCCAGTCAGAGACATCCATATCCCGTTAACAAATGTTCGAAGATGACCACACTTCGGGAATACTGACAGAGGGAATCAAATCGCTTAAAACATGATCTTAGACAAATACAGGTTTTCCTTGCTATCTGAAAGAAACCGTTCACTAGCTGATATGGTGGAAAGTGCAGTAGCACTAATTTATATGGGAAAAGCTTCGCCTTTCTTCGTAAAAGTGAAAATCCTCTTCGGATTTCCTTTGGTTAGCGAAACAAGGCCCTAATGTAGGTCATTCGGGAAGGGAAGTGGCAAAAAGCGAACTTTTGAAAAGCGGGATATACCTGTATGTCCATGGGCATGATAGTCAGGAAGATGGGAATGGCGAAAAACAAATGAGGTGAATCTCACATTTTATTTCCAGCCCAGCTAATCATCATTCTCTTTGTTTCTTGTTTTACTTCTATATCCCTCTTTCTTTATTGATTCCTCCTTCCCTTCAAAGCAAACTTCCCTGTCAATGGTATTAATCACAATCTTTTCCAGCTGCTTTCAGTTCAGGAAAGTTCCCCAGTACTTTCTGTTAGTTTCTTTGCATTGCCTTGTATAATTTCAGATTTTCAGCATCTTCCTTTTTTTTGATTTCAACTTCAATTTTGTTATTTCGTGGGACGTTGGCATCTCTGCCAAGGGCAGCATTTGGTGACCATCACGAATTGCCCTGACTCTGAGGCCATTCCACAAGCCAATATAAAGTAAAGCACATTGTCATGGGGCTGAAGTCTCACTTAACCCAGACCAGGTAATAACATTAGTTTTCTTTACCGAAGTTGATCAGTGAAACAGGAAGATTTTCAGACAAAATGTTGCTTTTCTGGTTGTCTTTGTGAAATTCACCTTTATTCCAATTCTTATCAGTTTTATTGAAATTCTGTCATCAGCTGTGGTGGAATTGAAACAAATTACTTGAAACAATATCTTTCGTTTGGTGATCTTTGCTTCTGAATTACATCCAGCGACATTCCTACATTCATATTTTGTCCTAATCATGAAGTAACTTCCGAGACAAGAACAATTTTATGTTTGAAATACTTGTAATCGGAAAAGTGGTCAGAAGAGAGTAAGAAACATTATGTCTGAATTTTACCAACGTGTCGGCAATGGATTGTTCAGCAACAGCACTGAGGCAGAGATGGAGATTGGGGATATTAGGAGCTGGTAGTGGACAGGTTTGGTGACAGAGAGGACAGAAGACATAAATCAGTTCAGGGCAAAAAGG
>NW_025208976.1:11430-15703 GCF_004010195.1 Chiloscyllium plagiosum | reverse complement strand
GAAGAGAGCTGGAATCTACTGATCTCATCAAGAACTGTTTGATGCTGCTAGGAATTTACATTGCATCGGCAATTAGAACATTCTTCTGATAGCTGCTTTGTAATTAGCATCATTGTAATTGGATTAGTTGCTTTTCAAATACATTGTAATTTGCCCATTTTACTCAACCTCATTGTGCAACTTTGTTATAAAATCTGGCTTAATTTTCAACTCGAGTAAGAGATTCGGTGACCTACAGAGACGCCACCCCTTCACACATTCCGCAAAGATGGTTCCCTCCATAATGATCTGGATAGGACCACGCCCCAAACAAGCCACCCTCTCCTTCTGGCACCTTCCTGTGCCACTGCAGGAATTGAAAAGCCTGCGCCCACACCTCCCCCCTCATTTCCATCCAAGGTCCCAAAGGAGCCTTCCTCATCCATCAAATTGCTACCTGCGCATCCACCAATGTCACTTATAGTATCTGTTGCTCCCAACCTGGTCTCCTTTACATTGGGGAAATTGGAAGCCTTCTCACAGAGCGCTTTCGGGAACATCTCCAGGACACCCGCTCCAAACAACCCCACTGCCCCGTGTCTCAACGTGTCAACTCCCCCCTCACTCTGCCGAGGACCTCCAGGTTCTGGTCCTCCTCTACCGCCACTCCCCCATTACCCGGCGCCTGGAGGAAGAAGGACTCATCTTCCATCTCGGAACACTTTAACCCTGGGGTATCAATGTGGACTTCACCAGTTTCCTCATTTCCCCTCCCCCTACCTTACCGCAGCTCTAACCTTCCAGCTCAGCACCATCCTCATGAACTGTCCAACCTGCCAATCTTTCTTCCAACTATCCGCTCGACTCTCCCCTCTGACCTGTCTCCTTCAACCCCATCCCCATCCACCTATTATACATTTGGCTACCTTCTCCCCAGCCCCATGCCCCCTTGCATTTATCTCTTCACCAGGAGGCTCACTGCCTTCATTCCGGACGAAGGTATTTTGCCCGAAACGTCGATTTTCCTCCTCCTCCTCGAATGCTGCCTGACATGGTGTGCTTTCCGAGCACCACTCTCATCTATACTCTGATCTCCAGCATCTGCAGTCCTCACTTCGATCTAGAGAGCCTACCTGTGCTGCTTCAGCTTGGTCAATTTCTCTTCTGCAATATCACCGTGATTTGTCATCTCTGGCTTATTGGGCATATTTATCCAAAACATTTGGCGTAGTCGGCAGCCCCTTTCCTCTCAACAGGTTATGTGAAAATGACATTTTAAAATTATCCCAATTCACACCTGGCGGCTAGCTCTGCCACAGCGGGTCAGACCGAGTGAATGGTTGGATGACTCAGGAAGTTAGCCATAATTCAAATCCAACAAGTGCAACAATTTAGCTTTCAGCAACCACTGACTTGGTCTGAGTAGGTAGTCGGTTAAGGTCCTAAATTGATCAACTAAATTTTAACTAATTTGGCAGACATTGATCCAACTTGAGCCAGGGCTTGTGCCAACAAGCTGATTCAGCGAACGGAAGTCTGGAAAGATAGAAGGCGAGATTGCGGATTAAAATTTTGCTTTAATACTGAGAGATCCTCAGCTTGAATTGAAATTGGCAGGGGTCCTATCCGTTCACTGTTTTCTATTCTGTGGTTTCTGAGTGTTTGTTTTGTGTGTGTCTGCTTGCTTTGCTGTTACTAAGTGCTTGACTTATGAATTTTATGTGTCTTGTCCGAATGTGTTTATCAATCCGTAAACTGTTTGTTTACGTTGTGTTCAGTGAGGACATGCTCAGTTACCCTTTATTGCTTAACGTGTCAATCACTCGCTGCTTGTGTGTTCAATGAGCCCTCTCTCTGTTCTTTTTTCTTCGAAAGCCAAAGAACAACACTTAGCACTCAACCCAGGACGACCAGTACCTCTGCCAGAGGGTGCCAGCTGCTGGAGTTGGGTAACCCCAAACACGTGATGATACCGGCCTGGTCCGATGCAAAGATGCAAAGAAGCCATGGTAACTGCGTGAATTTCAAGACGAAGGTTGGAGTTGCTCTTGTTACACCTGCTTCACCGGTAGACACCGTGCAAAAAGAGACAGGTGACAGCCATTATGTATCCCCTACACAGGAAACCTTTACACCTGGTCCCGAGGGAATTGTCCATGTGGAGGAACCTTTAAATTGGATACGATTGATTACTGGGCCATTACCAATACGGGATGGCTCAGGGAGCCCTCTTAGGACACTCTTTACATGCTTCAGTGTCTTGAAAATTTTTGGGAAAGTGCCAAACAGCATCAGCCTCCGAAGGAAAAAGACCGCCGCAATATTGGAGATCCCAATATCATTGGACACGGCCGCAAGCCGTTTCTCCAAAACGTCCCCAATCAGTTGCACAGCAAGACCCACTGTCAATGAAGTGGGGAGGGACATTTCTCACCGCACAAACCCACTAGAAGCTTGCAGCAATTAACAGCAGACGCCACTCGGTCCGAACCATCCTGGCTGCCCAGCACGAATGGTTGCCCCAAACTCAGAAGTGGCGTGGAAGCTGCCCAGAAAATCCAGGGCACCGGCTGCCAGTTTACACGTATCATGATTGGCTCTATTCCCCTCGATTAGACCATGAATCATGCAGTGGGGACCCATGAATGCTGAAAGACCCGTTGAAGCACCCATTCCCAGTCTACAATTGATTCTTCCAAATTTGCACCATTGACAACTGTCTGCCCAAAATGTGCAGATCCTATTGCAGCTCGCGTAACGAACCCACTGGGCGACAATTGGCCCTGCTATTGAAATTCCCACACAACCCTGGGACACCACTGCTGACCGGGAGAAATGGCTGGATCGCCCCGTCAAAAAAGATGCAATAAAGGCCAGGGCAAGACAGCAAGCCGACTTTGGTGCTGTAACGACGAGAGCAGACGAGCACTTGCCCGATTTCATTGCCTGCTTTATCGAGGTGTGGAACACCTTGGCGGGCATTCCATTCGCAGAAAATGAAAAGATGGATGTGCAGATCCTATTGAACTGTGTGCTCCCTACATATCTTCTGCATAATCTCACTTTGCATACCTGGGGCTCTCTTTGACCATACTAAATAACGTGGACAGTAATGGGCTGTTGACAATGCCAAAACAGACGCAGACAGTCTCCGAAGTGCACATCCGGACTGCCGTAAAGACACCACAAGGCTAGTACAGAGACTTAAGGGATTTCATGAAGGATCGTGCTGGAACTATGGTAATTGGCACACTAGACAAAACAATGCTGGTCAACACACAGGCAGGGGCGCCCAGCCTCCTCCATCCTCCGCCACACCATACAGGACGACAGCAGGCTACCACTCCACAGTAGTAACGTTGGCAGACTGCCCAAACCATGACTGATCCCTATCCCCATGGCCCAGAAACAAAGTTGTGCTGCTGCGCGACGGAGATTTGCAATGGGTCGCAATACGCTTCTTCAACTGCCCGTTCAAAATTCCTATGATGGATGTGGAGGTTTGGGGACGAATCATATCTTTTCTGGTGGACTCTGGGGCCAACAACTGGCCTGAATCTCTCTCTGCAGAATTTTTCCCGAGTTACAAAACCGTACACAACGTAGGGGTTTCTGCAGTGCCTAGAATGGGGCGACTCTCCCAAATCATTTACTTCAGTTTTGGACCTTCCACTGTCCCTGATGCTCCCATTAGTTTCATCTCTAGCCCAGCCGCTCTTCTGTGCCCGCCAGACCTTGCATAAATTGATTGCCTGCATCATTTAAGCCTCATGATGATACTTTTACGACAGCGACCCCTTCACTTCACTTAGCTTTAGAGGGATGGCAGTGAAGACAGTGCAATGTTCCTCCTGCAACATGTATGAGGTGAGGGATGCCATCGACGTCCCTGCCGATTACACTTGCAGGAAGTGCACCCATCTCCAGCTCCTCCAAGACCGTGTTAGGGAACTGGAGCTGGAGTTGGATGAACTTCGGATCATTCGGGAGGCAGAGGGGGTCATAGATCAGAGTTATAGGGAAGTAGTAACTCCAAAGATGGCAGAGAGATGGGTGACAGTGAGGGGGACTGGGAGGAAGCAGCCAGTGCAGGGACCCCCTGCGGCCGTCCCCCTCAAGAACAAGTATACCGTTTTGGATACTTATGGGGGGGATGACTTACCAGGGGTAAGCAATGGGGTTCAGGCCTCTGGCACGGAGCCTGTCCCCGTTACTCAGAAGGGAAGGGCGAAGAAGAGCAGAGCAGTAGTAATTGGGGACTCGATAGTTCGGGGCACAGACAGGCGGTTTTGTG
>NW_025208976.1:0-8004 GCF_004010195.1 Chiloscyllium plagiosum | reverse complement strand
TCCCAAATCATTTACTTCAGTTTTGGACCTTCCACTGTCCCTGATGTTCCCATTAGTTTCATCTCTAGCCCAGCCGCCTTTCTGTGCCGGCCAGACCTTGTATAAATCGATTGCCAGCATCATTTAGGCCGCATGATGATACTTTTACGACAGCGACCCCTTCACTTCACGTCCCTCAGATAGGCCCCCGTTGCCCTGTTAGGGGTTGTGCAACTTGGGCAGATTGTGTTTTGTGTTTTCTGAACTCCTGCAACACTCCAGCCCGCTTTTAACACGCAAACCCTGGGAGCTACTCTCGTACGAAGACCTCTGTTGCTAGCTGATCCTCCCACGTTACTGTAGGCACAGCACCCCCACCATGCAGGCCAGTTGAGTTCCTCCCACTACACCCTGCCACACTCAAGCTGGGCGCCATCTTGCCGTTTATATGGCAATACCATCTGACGCCAGCAGCAGTAGAGTTGATCAAGCCGGTGAGTGACTCCCTCTTACAACAGGGTGCCCTAGTTGCTACAACAAGTTCCTGTAATGCACCCATCCAGCACATCCAAAACCCAAGTGGCCAGAAAGGTGGGGTTTTGTCCATGATCTGAGGGCTGTAAATGCAATTGTTCGTCATTTCTCCCCAGTGGTCTTGGACAGTAACGCCATACTCACAAGCACCCCCGCTTCCGCCAACCATTTTTTCTGTATTCGACCTCTGCTCATGCTTTTTCTCCATTAAATTGTCCTCGAGAGCTGGTACCTTTTCGCTTTTATATACGATGGCTGTCCCAGTGTTCCACAGAGGGCACTGCAGTCTATGTTGTTGCAGTACATCGTACCATCTTCACTCGATACCTGCCGTCCAGCAGCACCCTCCCCGAATATGTGGACCATTTGTTACTGGCCTCCACCTGCGCTGAAACATGCATGCAGGACACTGTAGCGTTGCGCTGCTGTTGAACAAAAGATCGATACAGGGTTTCAATGGGAAAAAAAACAACTCTGCCAGTATAAAATACGGTATTGGTATACCAAACCTTATGTGGCCTCAGGACACTAACGAGAGCGAGAATCGTAGCCACGAGTTAGTTTCCCCCTACAGCCACAAGAACATGACAGCAGGATTTCCTGGGGATGGCGAATTACTGCAGGCATGGATCACTGACCTTCTGCACCTCTTCCACTATCCTGGAATATGTTGTGTTACCAAATGGCACAGCTGCACAGCCTGTAGAGCTGTTCATGCAAATTCGGGCTTGCATCATAGCAAAAGGTCACACAACCAACATTTACACTGACTCCAATTATGCCTGTGGTATCCTTCACGACTTTGGCACACTCTTAAACAGAGAGGCCACTGCAACACGCTGCGCTAATGTCCAACCTCTTCGAAAGAGTAATCTTACCCTTAGCACCAGCGATTTCAAAATGTGCTGCTTATATCACTGCCACTGTCCCTGTCACCGTCGGGAATGCCTCAGCAGACACAACAGCCCGGAAAGCCGCACTGTACCCCACCACTTCCGTCCTACAGGCCACCAGAATAACGAAGGCATCTGTATTCCCTGACCCCAAGGAAGCAGTGCGAACTGACGAACAGGCTGCTCTACCGCAAATACAGGAGAGTTGGGTCAGAATTGGGGCAGTCACATTCTCTATAGCTGCTTGGACACCCCGACGACCATATCATTTGTCGAAGAGCCCACCTGCATATACTCGTCCTAGCAGCCCACGCAGACAAGAGGGGCACGTTACATGCTTTCACACAATCCTGGTTTGTACTGGTATTTGCTGCCATTGCATAAGCCTTGCTGTCACAGAGCCTCGTATGCCTGCAAAACAATGCATAAAAGTCTGTTGCCAGCTGTGACTGACTGCCAGTTATTTGGGGTCTTTTAGCCACTTGTAGATTGACTTTGCTCACATGCTCCCAAAACAGGGTTACCAAAACATCTTTGTCATCATCGACATGTTCTCTAAACGGGAGGAAACGTTTCCCACAAGAAAGAATGATGCATACACAGTGGTAAAATGCCTCCTGAGGGATGTCGTCCCCAGATTCGCGATCCCCGGTTACATACAACAGCCCAGACCGCTGGTGATCTGCGGCGTACCACCTGGACAAATTTACAGGGTGGCTTTACAACGTCTCTGATTAATCCCCAGCCCTACACATTGCTGACACCACCGAACAGTGGACACCTACAGGATCCATCTATTTATAAAGCACACATCCATCTGGAAGGGAGGCTGGCTGGATTCGGCGCCCTCACTCCCTTCCTCTAACTCACTCAGGATGACGATCCGCAGCAGAAGGCAGCATAATAAACCAACAGGTCCTCAAAAGGATCATCCAGAATACCACCTTCCTCACCATCTGGACAGGACGCAGACTTGGAAACTCTGGACCTACAATAGCACCTGTTTTATCCGTGACCACAATGCCTACCTCTGTCTGTTGTTGTCCTGGGGTGGCAGTTGGTATGTCAGGTGTGTGATACCATTAATCTATCACTCCCATTCCCCTACCTTCCGAAAGCCCCCACCTGCTGCAAAAGAGCCCTTGATGCCCTTTGATGCAGCTCTCTCAGTGAAGGCATCTCTCATGCAACCGTGCGGTTGCACATGCAAGTCCACAGACTCACCACCATAATAGAGGAGTTGGCGAATTTCATAGCTGAGGTGCTCACCCAGCTGAATTCGGAGGATATTCCCATTCGCACTGTGACCCTGAAAAATAGGATGAACTTAAACTCCCTGCTCGCTGCAAAAGGGGGGACACATGTGCCTTCATTGTTGCTGACTGCTGCACTTAAATCCCTGATCCCTGCGAGGACATCACGGACCTGGCCCAGCAAATCCAGCAGATGCCTTCTCTCTAGCATGAGCAGGAATACCACTGGGACTTATAGGACTGGGCAGCCGCCTGGCTGGACTCATGGGGTACATCCCTGCTACAGGGACTGATTGCCATCCTTGCTATCATTGCACGGAGTGTAGCACTGGCCATGGACATCCGACTCTGCTGCTCACTCTTGTGTGCCATACTACTGCCCTCTGCCCCGTCACCATTCAGCTAGTCCAGAACAAATGGGAGATCATCCCTCCCCCCAAGAAACCTCTGCTGAGTTGTGCTCAGACACCGAGGGCGATGTCTATAATAACGGACAATCCCCTTCCCCACGCGACAATCCCCCTGAACTGGCCAAGTTGCCCCCTTCTCATTCCGTCCCTTAAAAAAGGGGGAACTGTGGCGAAAAAGTCTGGTACCCTGCCTACCCACAGCATGGCCACACAGAACCCAGAAAATCAAGCATGTCCCAACCATGATATAAACTCCCGGAATGCCTCAGCATTGGCAAAGCAGGCTGACACGGCAAACCAGACATGTCCATAGTCACTCTCAGCCCAACGGATACACTTCGAAAGAGAACCTAACAATAATCTTCTTGGAATCGATCATCACAGCTTTACCAAAGGGTTAAGTGCAGGCTCGTAACCCAGTGATACCAAAGCCACACAAAGGATAGATCAGGTGGAGAGGCACCAGATTATCTTGCTCAAAGGAGAGAAGCAATGAAACACCTTGTTGCTTTAAAAGGGATATTCAGATCTACCCTCGAATAGCACTGAGATATTCTGATCCAGTTAAGAACTGATCGATGCTGCCAGGGTGCTGCATTATATCTATATTCAAATATTCTTATAACTGTTTTGCGACTAAAACTAACTGGATTCCTTGATTATCAAGACCATTGTATTTTCCCTACTTTAATTATCATCATTGAACAGCTTGATTCTCAGCTCGTGGAAGGGTGTTTCGTCTACATGAACAGACTGTCTGTGCTGTTTCAGCTCAGTTCTTCTCTTTTCCACGATATCACTGTGTTAATAAACGGTTTGTTAACTTTTCCTTGCTCTGTGTTTTGTGATCTCTGCTTTATTGGGCTAATTTCACCGACAGTTAAGTTTAACTGCCTTCCAAAGTCGATCGAACATGTCTGATAAATGCTGTCGATGCTCCTTCCACAACTGACTAAAAATCACCAGGTCATCAATATACACCACACAGTTGGGTAATCTGCCAATGAACTTATTAGCCAGTCTGTCAAATGTGGCTGGAGTGTTTCTCATAATAAATTGCATGACTCAACTGAGAAAGTCCATATGGTGTTCCAATAATCAAGATTTCCTTTGGTCTCTCTGACAGAGATATTTGCCAGTATTCTCTGAGCAAACCCAACTGACAAATGTAAGTTGCTTGTCACAAGTTTTCGATACTATCCTCCTACCATTGAATTAGATAGGCATCAGTCTTTGTAACGGTGTTTACTTAGCGATACCTCACACACAACCCTCAGGTACCATCTGGCTTTGCTACCATGACGATGTGTGAGCTCAAGTTACTGTAACTCACTTCCAGTATGCATCTTGGAGCATGTGCTGTTTCTCCTTCTGAATATGTACCAATTTTAGAGGGTTATGTCGATAAGGATGTTGCTTAATCGTAAAAGCATCCCATACATGCACAACATGCACAATTAGCTGAATACTTTCCGGTTTATTTCTGAGTATCTCCTCATGTGATAGTAATTACTCTTTCAGGTCATTTCGATCTTTTTGTGAAGTTAACTCAATAATTTATCTTCATTTTTGTCAACTTCCTCAGTACCCAATTTGATTTGCGGAATGCCGAATTCAGTATCCACTGAACTTCGTTTTTCCTTCTATGCTGTTGCAATTAACATATTCTCTTCTTGATTTCCCTCCATATCAAAATACCTTTTGAGCATATTCACATGGCACATTATGTGAGATTTCGTCCTGTCTGGAGTCCTGATCAAGGAATTCACCTCACTTTAATTTCTTCTCGATTTGATAAGTTCCATTAAACCTTGTTTTAAAGGCTCACCTATTACTGGACGGAGCACCAATACCTTATCCCGAATTGCAAAATTGCGAATTTGTGATTTCATATTCGCTTCTTGTTTCATTCTATGCTGTTATACTTTTAAATGGTATCAATTCGTATCTTGTTAAAAAGTAATTCTTCTGCAGCTGTTTTTGCTGCGATATTGTATAATGGAATTGGCTCTGGACATCTAGTCTAAACATCCAATATTGTTAATACATACTTGTATTCACTGCTTTTTCGAGGTGCAGAACCTACGCAATCAAACAGGACACTTGTGAAAGATCACTTAAATGTGGAATTGGTATTAACGGAGACGGTTTTATTATTGACTTTAGTTTTCTGATTACCTGACATATATGACACTTCTAGCAATATTCAACGACATCCTTACGTAATCTAGGCCAGTACAAATGTCTTTGTATTTTAGCCTGTGCTTCCCACACCCCTAAATGATCTCCAAGTGGTAGGTCATGCGTCACTTGCAGCACTTCCTCCCTATGACTAAAGGCAACACTATTTGACAAATATCTACCCATTTCTCATCTGCTTGATTGGTTCATTGTCTCCATTTCCTCGGTAAGACATCAGTTGTTAAGTAATAACACACAGGAAGCATTCACTCTCGTTCTCTGCATATGCTTTTTAATATAAATGTAACTTCATCTTTCTGCTGTAATTCAATCAACTTAGCAGAGCTAAAAATACTTTTTTTTTTACCTATTTGTTCTTTCTCTGCCCCACTTGGTCAAAAATCTCTCGGTAAAGCTATGTCAGCTTGCTTATTTTTGCCTTTTGAAACCACCTGCTTCAGCTTGTCCGTCTGTGATCTTGTAAACACATAATCAATGAAAATTCATGGATAAACATTGTAAACACATAATCAATGAAAATTCATGGATAAACATTTTCCATGTCTTCAATTTCCTGCGCCTGCACTGGTTTTGCAACAAGAGTAGGCAGCACGCCTACCGGTGCATCAGTTATATCATTTTGCAAGGACAAGTTGTATTCCTGTATCTGAGAGTTTTTCCAATACTGCAACCATAAATTCTTCAGAATTCTCTAGAATCTCTAGCCTCACTTTATATAACTGAGCACTTTTTGTCTCACCATGAATTAATGTTACAAGCACATTTTCTGGAAAGAATTACTCAGGAGAACATATCTCCTCATCTTTCAGCATTACAGACTGGGGTATCCTGTATTCCTTAATATTGTAACCTCCTTACCTATGACTCCGAGCCTATGTGAATAAACTTTAAGCTTGCATGTGTATTTAAAAGTGGATCTATTATTTCCTCCTTAATCGACCTCTGATCGTCTTGTACACTCTGAGGCAGTTGTCTAACTTCCCTTGTGCCTCTTGTTACCAGTCATACAAAACTTCCAGGCTTGTCTGGTTTTCCGACAGCAGACTTTCTCCGAGCCCACTAATACTGCGATTTTGTGTGGTCCACTTTATTACAATGAAAACACCGGAGATTTCTAACTTATTTGTCCCCCTCAAGGCATTCTTTCTTACCCTGTGGTAAGTAATCATTATAATTTTCACTGATACCTACCATACCCTTTCCACGTGAGAATGTCTCTTTGCCCCAATTATTATCTCGCATTGGCTGAAGATGTTTCTGTTTGCCAATCCGAGTTTTATGGACCAGGTCATAATCATCAACCTCTTCAGCTGCTAATCTTGCTGTTATAAATTTGTGCTGTTTCCCATGGGTTCGCACTACTTCAGACAGTAAATAATTTTAATTCCTCCAAAAGAATTGTCATTCTCAGGCCATCATGTATCTTTAAAACTCTTATCCATCTATCGAAACTACTCTTTTGATTCTTTCAAACACAATGTATGTTTCACCTGGGTCCCTACTTAGATTCCTGAAGCGTTGCCTACCGGCTTCTGTTACAAACGTATCTGCACTTAAAATGACTTTTTTCATCTCCTTATAATCCCCAGATATTTCTTCTAATAGTTCTGTGATTACATCACTAACCCTACATGCAAGTCTCTTTTGGAACAACAAAACCCACATTGCCACTGCCACTACATTTGTTTAGCCATCTTTTAAATTGAAGTGAAAATGGCGCCCACGTCCTTCTCATCAAATTTAGACCACGCTTGAACATACCTGAATACTTACTTACGAGGCTTCTGTCTACCAGGGGTTTGCTCATCCTCACTCTTTTCCTCAGTAAGCCTACCATTAGCCTTAAGCTCCAGCCGTTTAAGCTGACTTTTCTTTTAAGTATCAGTTTTTGATGTTCAAAAGCTCTGTCTTCTTCTTTCTCTGTTCTCTCTTCTCCCCTCGTTCAGCTGGTCTCTTTTTCTATCTGTTCTGCTGCTGCTCTCTCTCATTCCCTCCCTTCTGCTTGTTAACTGTAACTGAACTTATTTTATTTCTACCACTTTTTCCTTAGCTCTCCTCTCTGACTCAATCTGCTTCATTTACAATTGAATTCTTGCCAAATCTATAGATTCTGATCGCTGCTCCAGCAAGTTTCATGTTATGGTACTGCTGTAATTATTTCTCCTTTCTTCACAAAAGCAGGCAGTCTCAATTGCAGCTTCTCTGTTAATTCTTCCAACTCGTTGTTATTCACCGCATCCATATACAGAAAAATTCTGGAGACTAAAAGAGCCATTATTATACCAAGCTCTATCTACTCAACCGAATCAAAACCTGAAATAAGGACTCTAGCATCTACCACGCTCTGATTAAAATCCGGGAGGAGCCATAGGAAGTGTCATGGACTAGTCGAGACCATTCGAAACATTCTTTAGTTGCCAGCCCCAGGCCATTACTTTGCAATTTGTTTCGTCAAGTGTACACTGAAAATTACCCTGAGGAAGTCAGCGAGGTTGAAGTCTAGATATTAAAAGAGAAAAATGTGTTCCCAAAATTACACAATCACACACAAAGAACAGAATAACTGACCCATACAGAACTCAGGCTACCCAATCTAGACTTAATTATGCTGTTCTGAATATACGCAATGGTCCCAAAAAGAAACATCGATTGCAGGGATTAAGGACGGTAATGATAAGGATAAACTGCATCAGAGAAATGAGGAAGTGAAGGGGTTATTCAAGGAATGGCAGA
>NW_025208975.1:10318-15700 GCF_004010195.1 Chiloscyllium plagiosum | reverse complement strand
CCTGAAAATATATTATTCTTGAGCCTTTGTGCAATAAAGCCTGTGGATCTCTTCCCAGTCTTCTTGCTGTTACAATCACACTGTTTTTCTCTATAATGCAGGAGGCGCACTAGGACCACGCGGGGCTGCGGGTCCGATCCGGACCTGCGCATTTCGATCCGGTGGGCCCGCTTCACACTCAACAGGCCCGACTCCAACTCCAGCCCCAGGAATCCAATCAGGTCTTCGCCTTCCTCGCATTCCGGAAGACCCACGAGCTGTAAGATTTTTCTTCAACTTTAATTTTCCAGGACGTCCACTTGCTCCTGAAGGACCCGAACCTGGTCTTCCAGCGTTTGGATCCTTCCTCCTGAGACCTCCGCCGCAGTCTCGATGCCACGGTCCTCTCCTCCGCTGCCTATTCTCTTCGGGCCAACATTTGAATTTCTTGCTCCATGCTTTTCCAGCGTGGCAGATAGTGGTTCCACCGCTGCTTCGAACTTTTCTCAGAGTTTGGCAAACTCCGAGAGTAACTGCAGCTGCCCCATTAAACCCAAAGGGGCTGTCCTGGGAGTTTGAGCAATGGCTCCAGGCACCCCCGATGCAGTAGGGGAGTGCCCTACCTGCTGCACCCGTCGGCCCCTTTCCTTCATTTGCTTTCATTCTGGTCCTAAAGCTGTCAAACCACAATTATAGCAGCTCCAGACGTTCAGTAAGTTTATATTAGCAATTGTTTTCTCCTACACATGGTTAATGAGGTGGGGGGAGGGGTAAAGGTCCACCTTGCCAAGGTTATGGCACAGACCCCACCACAGCAGACCACTTAAACACCGCCATCTTGGATTTCCAAGAAAATGGTTTTAAGACCAGTACGGAACAGCTACGGGGTCATCCAGCACAGAAACAGACCCTTCGGTCCAACTAGTCTATGCTGACTATGTTCTCAAAACCAACTAGTCCCATCTGCCAGTGATTGGCCCATATACCTCTGAACCTTTCCTATTTATGTACTTTTCCAAATGTCTTTTAAACATTGTCACTGTACATGCATCCACTACTTCCTCTGGACACACATTCCACACACAAACCACTGTCTGTGTGAAAAAAATGGAGCTCTTCATGTCTTTTTAAAATCTTTCTCCTCTCCCCTTCAAAATTTGCTCCTAATTTTGAAAGCCCCACCCTAGGGAAAGGACACTTGCCTTTCACCTCATGATATTATAATCCTCAATCTCCTCTGCTCCAGTGAAAGAAATCCTAATCTATCCACCTGGCTGTAGGTATATTCATATCCACTTATGATCTGTTCAATGCTGGTGCAGGCTCAAATGGCCAACTCCTGCTCCCAATTCTCTCACTCTGTGTCCAGGACAGCATTGGGAGATCGGGAAAGGGGAGGGATAGATATCTTGTTTGTTTGTATTTTTAAAGTGCACTTGATTCCCACAAATAAAAGCAACAGGTACAAGTACAGCACATGCAGTATTCCTCATTGCAGCTTCAAGGTTTGGTGTCCTCTTCTTCCACATTGGCTCCAGCACATTCGGCTTCCTTTCCCCTCTCCCCTCTCCCCCCAGAGCCGTTGATGCTTCCACTGTTTATAAAATCGAGAGGCATGGATAGGGTAAATAGACAAGGTCTTTTCTCTGGGAGTGTAGAACTATAGAGTAATAGGTTTAGGGTGAGGTGACCCAGGGAGGGGGCGAGGGATTTAAAAGAAACCTAAGGGGCAATTCATGCAGAAGATGGTGCGTGTAAGGAAAGAGCTGCCAGAGGAAGGAATAGATGCTGGTATAATTATGACACATTTAAAAGGCATCCGGATAGGTTTATGAATAGGAAGGGTTTAGAGGGATATGGGCCAAATGCTGGCAAATGAGACCATATTCAGTGAGGATATCTGGTCAGCATAGACCAGTGGACCAAAGGACCTGTTTCTGTGCTGTATATCTAGATGACTCTGGTTTGCCACGCCAGTCTGTTCAATTTCTCTCTGGTGTCATAGCCTTGATGTCTCATTCCAAAACTCCCCCACCCCCATGGGGGCACGTTAACCATTTTGAGTCTTATTGGTTGTCAAGAAGCTGCATTGCAGGTTCATCCTGAATTTACACACTATATTTTTGCTTCCAAAAATCAGACCTGCTCTCTCTCAACAGTATCCCAATGTCGTGGAAGATATTAATTTTCAGGTGGAGGTATCCAAAATTCAGAGAGTTGTCAGTTGTGACTGTTTTGCTCTTCTGTCCCTGTCAGATCCTGAATCAGCACTTTCAGGAGAATTAGAATGGAGTGAGAACAGAGGGAGAGAGAGAGAGAGAGTGGGATGGTGCTTTCAGTTTTGTGGAATAACAAAAGAAAAGAATGTTCTGCAGAAAGTAGAATTGCTTGTTCTGAATTTCTACCCTGGACTGACAGTGATGACTTCTGTAATCTCTTTTCAGAGTATTTGATCTGAAGATGAAGTTTCAAAATCAACAGATGAAAGGCTTATGCCTGAACCATTGACTCTCCTGCTCCTCAGACGCTGCCTGACCTGCAGTTTTCTACTCTAATTCTCCAGCATTTGTGAGTCACTCAGTCCACCGGGACTGCAACAATTTTCAACTATGATCCAATTGGTTCCTGTTTCAGTATGTTTTCAGCATCAGTGGGACTGGAAGAGAGACCCTACTGTTGCAGCAACGCACTGAGTATGGAGCCTGAAACAGCTATTTGGCCTGGAAAGAGGAATTCGAGGCAGGGAGGGGACATACACGCGTTTGTGTGCAACTGTAGCTTCGGCCATGGAGAAACCATGGAAGTGTGGTGACTGCGGTAAAGGCTTCCGTGTCCCGTCTGCCCTGGAGACACATCGGCGCAGTCACACCAGGGAGAAGCCATTCTCCTGTCCTGAGTGCAGGAAGGCCTTCAGTGATCCCTCCGCCCTGCTGAGGCACTGGCGGGTGCACACAGGGGAGAGGCCTTTCAGCTGCCCTGAGTGCAGGAAGAGCTTCAGCGATTCCTCCGCCCGGCTGAGGCATTTGCGGGTTCACACAGGGGAGAAGCCCTTCAGCTGCCCCGATTGTGGGAAGGTGTTCACTCGCACCTCCCACCTCGTGATACACCGGCGGGTCCACACCGGTGAGAAGCCCTTCCCCTGCCCCAAATGTGGGAAGGCCTTCAGCGATTCCTCTGACCTGCTGGCTCACCGGCGAGACACCATTCACCTGCTCTGTCTGCGGGAAGTGCTTTACACGCTCCTCCGACCTGCTGAAGCACCAGCGGGTCCACACTGGGGAAAGGCCCTTCAGCTGCTCTGTGTGCGGGAAGGGCTTTGCTGTCTCCTCCACTCTACTGACGCACCAGCGGGTCCACACTGGGGAGAGGCCGTTTGCCTGCCCCAAGTGTGGGCAGAGGTTCACAATGTCCTGCAGCATAAACAAGCACCAGCGGAGGCACCAATGCTCCTAATAATCAGATTCTGCCGGGAACGCTGCTGAGGGTTACCCCCAGGACTGAACCTCCTGCCCTTTCTGACAGTGGGGGTAGTGGGAGAGTTTTTTGTTTTCTACTGGGGTAGTGGGGGTGGGGGAAGGGGGGGTGGTGGCTCAGTGGTTAGCACTGCTGCCTCATAGCGCCAGGGACCCAGATTTAATTCCATCCTCAGGGTGACTGTCTGTGTGGCGTTTGCATGTAATTCCCCGCTGTGTCTGCGTGGGTTTCCTCTGCGTGTTGCAGTGTCTTCCCAAAGTCCAAACGTGCGCATGTTTGGGCGAATTGGCCAAGCTAAATAGTCCCATAGTGTTCATGAATGCATAGGTGTGGTGCATTAGTTCGGGGTAAGTGCAGAGTGATAGGGTAGGAAAATGTGTCTGGGTGAGTTACTCTTCAAAGGGTCGCTCTGAATTTGTTGGGCAGAAGGGCCCGTTTCCACACTATAGTGGCTCTATGTTTCTCTGAACCTTGCTTCCAGTGGGCGCTGCTGCTCATTGAGCCCAAGACCAGCACAAACCGAAGACCACAAGACCATTGGAGCAGAAGTTAGGATATTTTGACCCATCGAAACTGCTCCACCATTTATTAGAAACAAAATAAAAAACTGCAGATGCTGTAATCTAAAATAGACAAACAGGAGGCTGGGCACAACAAGGCAGGCAGCACCAGGAGGTGGAGAAGTCAGCATTTCAGGTATTATCCCTCAGGACTGAAGAAGGGTTCTACCCGAAACGTTGACATCTCCATCAGAAATGATTTATCAGGATGTTGTTAGAACTAGAGGGCATAGGTTTAGAGTGAGAGGGGAAGGATTTAAAAGGGACCTAAAGGGAAAACTTTTCATGCAGAGTGTGGTGCGTGTATGGAATAAGCTGCCAGAGGAAATGGAGGAGGCTGGTAGAATTCCAGAATTTAGAAGACATTTGGTTGGGGACATGAATAGAAAGGGTTAGAGGGATTTGGGCCAAGTGCTGGCAAATGGGACTAGATTAATTTAGAATATCTGGTCAGCGTGGATGAGTTGGACTGAAGGATCCGTTTCCACGCAGTACCTCTCTATGACTACTGGTCCTGATGTAAGTTTAGAATTGAGTAACTTTGAATAATTCAATCTTGTTGAATTCACCTCCTGGAAGGTTTCAAATGAACCCCTCCAAGCGATATGATTTAACTACGCCGAGTTGGATAAAGTATCCCATCAAGTTCAACATGAATGCGCAGTTGAAGAAGTTACAGTCCAACAGGTTTATTTGAAATCCCAAGCTTTGGGAGCATTGCTCCTTCATCAGTGCTACTCCTTCATCACTTCACCTGATGAAGGAACAGCGCTTCGAAAGCTCATGAGTTCAAATCAATCTATTGGGATTCTCACCTGGTGTTGTGTGACTTCTGACCTGTTCACCCCCAGCACCTCCACATCAGAGTTGACGAATGAGATCAGACTTTATTCAGCATGATTTAGTGAGATATTCATCTGGATGTCCTTATGCCTGAAACATCGATTCTCCTGCGCCAAGGGTGCTGCCTGACCTGCGGAGCTTTTCCAGCACCACACTCTCAACTCTGATCTCCAGCATTTGCTGTCCTCACTTTTTCATGGTTCATGTGGAAACTCAACACTGTCAGAGTTACAAAGAGATGCCAGTCATAGAGTACTATAGCACAGAGACAGGCCCTTCAGCCCAAACTGGTCCATGCTGACCAAAATGTTTGTCAACACTAACCTCATTTCCCTGCACTTGGCCCATATCTTTCTAAAGCTTTCCTACCCATGTATTTTTTGAAACGTCTTTTCAATATTGTTAATGTACCTGCTTCAACCACTTCCACTGGCAGCTGTTTCCCCAGGCGAACTACACTCTGTAAATATTTTGCCCCACATCTTTTCTTCCATCTTTCTCCTCTCGCCATAAAAACGCGTCCTTG
>NW_025208975.1:6709-8055 GCF_004010195.1 Chiloscyllium plagiosum | reverse complement strand
ACCCAGTTGATGGCTGAATTTAACTGGGTTTCCACCGACAGTGCCCATCTCTGGAAGTGTCCAGGGGTTTGATGCAGTATTATTCTTCTAAGTACTGCTGCTGCTGTATCATTCTGGAGTTGAATTTCGGTGGGGTTTCCTCAATTTCAAATCTGTGGTGTGACTTTTTTTTAAGACTCCAACATCACCTCACATTGCTGGAGACCTCAGGTCTGTAGTTTACCTTCTTATCCTTGAGGGTTATCTGTCTGTTTGAAACAGCCTGTAATTCACCCCTCTATGTCAGGGTTTTCCTTCTACAGGCAGAATTAATTGTCCTTTTGTCACACCATTATTAAATAACATTATCTTACCTGTCCCAAGAAACAACTTATTGTGTTGCCTCCTTCTTCCTAGGGATGGTTAACAAGCCATTTATCGTATTGAATCTGCTCTGCCATTCAATCATGGCTGATATGTTTCTTAACCCCATTCTCCCTGTAACCTTTGAGCCCCTTGATACTCAAGAATGAGTGAATGGTGGGGCAGACTCAATGGGCTGAATGGCCTAATTTCACTTCCTGTGGTGTCACAGTTTCTCGTCGGCCCTTTCATTTCTTACTCCAGAAAGCGTTATTGTTGACTCATGAAGTTTGGGAAGTTCTGGAGTTTACAGGTGCACACCACGCTCCTCTCTGTCTCCTCCTCAGCCTTCAAGTAAAGGGAAGACTGTTTCGAACAGAAATAAGGAGAACTTCAGACAGAGAGTGGTAATCTATGGAATTCACTGCCCCAGAAGGCTGTGGAGGCCAGATCATTGAATATATTTAAGATGGGGATAACTAGGTTCTTGAGTATCAAGAGGATCAAAGGTTATGTGGAGAATGGGGTTGAGAAACGTATCAGCCATGATTGAATGGTGGAGCAGACTCAATGGGCTGAATGGCATAATTTCTGCTCCTATAGTCTTTTTATATGCTGATGTGTGGAGGGTTGAGAATGGGGGAAAAGAGATAAAGAGGGGAACACAATTAAGGTGAAGCTGGATACAGATACATAGGAAATACAAGAATTGTACGATAAATTTCAGACCACATAGAAGCACTGGCATACAGAGGGATCTGGCCATATAGATCTCCAAAAGTGGCAACCCAGGCGGGTAACGTGATCAAGAAGGCACACAGCACGTTTGCCTTGAGTGTAAGAGTTGGCGAGTTATGTTACAGCTATTTATTCCGGTCACACTCAGAATATTGCGTGCAGTTCTGGTCCCTACACTACCAGAAGGACATGGATGCTCTGGGAGAGGGTATAGAGAAGGTTCACTCGGACATTGCCTGGTCTGGAGGTCTCATTATGAGAAGAGA
>NW_025208975.1:1533-6376 GCF_004010195.1 Chiloscyllium plagiosum | reverse complement strand
AACTACAAGAGGGCACAGGTTCAAGGCGAGAGGGGGACAGTCTGGGGGAGAATTGAAAGGGAAAGTTTTTCACACAGTTGGATGGTGGATGCCTGGAATGCATTGCCAATGGATGTAGTGGTAAGAGGCACCTTAGCAACACTTCAGGTGTATCTGGATAGACACATGAATGGGATGTGAATACAGGGACAGAAACCACGCATCGGCAATAAATAGTAGGTCTAAGTTAGGATTAAGAATTGGCACAGGCTTGGGCAGGGAGGGAGTAGGGGGTAAAGTGAACTTTCAAAAAGCATGGGATACCTGTATGCTGATGAAGGGGTGGGTGGAGGCTCAGGTGGAGCATAAACACTGACAGAGGTCAATTGGATCGACTGTGCTGGAGACTCAATGGGACAGAGACAAATGTATCTATTTCAGATCTACCTGCACTTCAGCCGCTTCTGTGGACTGTTTCCGTAGGGAAGGTGCAATGCCAGGCTCAGAGAGCGTCAGCCCCCACTGGAAGTAAAGTGGGTGAGTGAGCAGCCAGTCAGCATAAAGGAACCCCTTACCCCTCCCACTTCACCCACGAAACAGGGTTCAAGATGTGACTCTCAGCAGCGGTAACAGCAGAGGCCAACCTGAATCCCTGCACCATCTCACTTGTGAAGTTGCTGGTGTCTCCACAAGTTTCACGACTGGGTGAAGCCCGTCCCACACACTGGACAGGTGAACGGCCGCTCCTTGGTGTGGATGCGCTGGTGTTTGCGCAGGGTGGAGGAATCACAGAAGATATTGCTCCACAGGGGACAGGTGAATGGCTTCTCCCCAGTGTGGACGTGGAATCTGAGCATCCGGTGATACGACTGGGTGTAGCCCTTCCCGCAAACGGAGCAGGAAAACGGTTTCGCCCTGGTGTGCATCCGCTGGTGCGGCAGCAGATGGTGTGACTGAGTGAAGCCCTGCCCACACACGGGGCAGATGAACGGGTTCTTGCTGGTGTGGACACACTGGTGGGCCAGGAGGTGGTGTAACTGAGTGCAGGTGAACAGCCGTTGCCCGGTGTGCAAACGCCAATGAATCTCCAGCACAGATGGCGAAGCGAAACCATTCCCACACTCCCCACATTTCCACGGGTTTCTCCATGGTGCAGGTGCCCTCGTCTGTCTCAGACCTTAACAATCAGTTGAGATTGCAAAGGTCATCACAGTCAGTCCATGATAGAAAATCTGAACGTAATTCTAGGTACTGTGGAACATTCTTTTTTCTCAATCCCAAAGATCTTTGTGTAGATCTATATGTAACTGTAAACCAACAGGGTTATGCGGCAGACTGCATACCTCCACGAAGAGTTCACATGGATTCAAGTTGCTGAATGGACCTCTGTAGTGCAGTATTGACACTCTTGCTGAAGATCTACAATACGCTGCAGTACGATATTACAAGCCCAGAAACAACTGCAAATCAGACAAGATCTTTTCAGAAGTTGGACCATGAACTTCTGAAGCTGCTGCTGCTCTTTCTCTCTCTCTCTCTCTCTCACGCAATGAAGATTGATCTTCACCCAGACTGGAACTTCTTTTCTCTGTCCAAATATTTGTGAACGCAGCCCTTTTTTTGAAGGATGGCATGTTTCCTGATCATCACAATTAAAGGGGTGTCTTCCCCCTGATATGCAAAGGAACAGTCAGTCAGGGGAGGGCAGGGTCACGTCTTGTGTTGTTGTGTGGAATCTGTGACAGCTGCAACAATTCATCCCAACTCCTGTACTCAGTGCCCTGACTGATGAAAGCAAGCATGCCGAAATTCTTCTTCACCGCCCTGTCTATCCATGACTCCACTTTCTAGGAGCTATGAACCTGCACCCCTACATCTCTTGGTTTGAAATACTGCATATGAAACAGATTTGGTGCTTATCTCGACTCTAATTCGGTATTTTATACTGAATGCCAAGACTGATGAAGGCCAGTGTGCCAAAAAAAGTCTACCTGTGACTCCATTTTCAGAGAACTGTGAACCTGTACTCCAAGATCACTCTGTTCCACTACACTCCTTAAGGTCCTGCCCATTCACCATGATATTCCTACCTTGATTTGACTATACAAAATGTAAGACCTCACACTTATCTATATTAAACCCCATTTGCCATTAACCTTAAACCTATGCCCTCTAATTTTGCCCACATTCCTGAAGAAGGGCGTATGCCCGAAACGTCAATTCTCCTGTTCCCTGGATGCTGCCTGACCTGCTGCGCTTTTCCAGCAACACATTTTCACCTCTAATTTTGGACTCCCCCACCCAAGGGAAAAGACCTTACCTATTTACCCTACCCATGTCCCTCATGATTTCATAAATGTCTTTAATGTCACCCCTCAGCCTCCAAAGCTCCAGGGAAAATAGCTCCAGTCGATTCAACCTCTTCCTGTAGCTCAAACCCTCCAACCTTGGCAGCGTCCTTGTAAATGTTTTCTGAACCCTTTCAAGTTTCACAACACCCTTCCTGTAGCAGAAAGCACAGAATTGCATGCAGTATTGCAACAATAATGGAACCAATGTCCTCTCTGAAGAGGATTTTAAAACAATATTTATGGCGTGACTTTCCCATAGCAGTTTGTTTTGGTTGTCCTTCATTAACCTATGCTTTATAAGGGCTGGGATTGCTGCGAGCAGTCCAACATTGCTCCCCATCCCTCATGGCCATTGGACCGAGCAATTGGCTACATACTAGAAGGGAGTTGAGAGTCAACCACATTGTAGTAGGTCTGGAGTCATATGATGTGAGCGTGCGCACGCGTGTGTAGGGTTGTGAGAGGTAGATTTCCCTCCCGAAAAGAACACGTTCACAACACTCTGTAATGATTGGACAAAAACAACAGTTCTGGCAGAATCTCTGAGGAGACGACAGTGTTACTGTTTTGAGTCCGGTGGCCCTTCAAAATTAGGCTGGACTGTTTTCTGTTCCACAGATGCTGCCAGACCTGCTGCATTTCCCCAGCAATTGTGCCTTTTGTTGCTGATCTCCAACATCTGCAATTCATTGTCTTAGCCAATAATGGTTTCCTGGTTGCCAGTACAGAGACAAACTCTCACTTCCAGACCTTTTTATTCGTTGAAAATAAAGTCCACTAGCATCCATGATGGGATTTTAATTTTTGTTCTCAGAAGACCGAGATCTCTGGGCGACTTAACCAGTATCACTAGATCACATTCTTCCCTTCACTGACATTGACAATCTTGTCCTGAATAATTTTCTTTATTCATTCATGGAACGTGACACTTGGTCTCCCAAAAAATAACCAAGTGCCAATTCAGAGGGCAGTTAAGAGTCAACCACATGACTTTGGATCAAGAGTGACACATTCACCAAACTGGAAAAGGACTGAAGATTTCCTTCCTTAAAAAAAGGTTATTCGTGAACAAGATAGGTCCTTATTACAATTGATAAGATCACCAAAGCAGCGATAAGTTTATATTCCAGATACATAAATTGATTTCAAATTGCATCGGGGCATAACAGCATCAATTTGAAACTCCAGATGTTAAATCCGGTAACAATGCCCAAATGCCACCAACTCCCTACAATCTCTAGGCTTCCCAACACTGACTGGTCTGTGATTGCCAGTTGTATCATTTTCCTCCTTACTATTTACTATTCAATTCAGCCCATTGAGTTGACTCTGCGATTTATTCAGATCACGATTATTCTGGGATACATTTACTCCATTTTGCTGCCATTTCCCCATAATCCTCAATTCGCTTACTGATTTAAAAAAAATCTATCTCAGCCTTGAATGCACGTAACAACCCAGGCTCAACAGCCCTCTGTAATATCAAGTTCCACAGATTTACTGCCCTCAGGAGAAATTCCTATCTGTCCTAAACATGCAATCTCTTATTTGGAGGTTCCTTCCTCTGGTCCCACTTCTCCACGTCTAGCCTGTCAAGTCTCCTCAGAATCTTGTACGTGACAATAAGGTTACCTCTAATTCTTCTAACTTCTAATAAGCACAGGCCCAACCTATTCAGTTCTCCTCATAAGACATTTTTTCCATCCTGGTATCATCATGGTCAACCTTCTCTGGCCTGCCTCCAATGCCAATATATCTTTCCTCAGGTAAAGGGCCCTAAACTGTTCACAGTATTCAGTTGTGGCCTGACTAATGCCTTACATAGGTTCACTATAACCTCCCTACATTTCTACTCTATTGAAAAGGCCAACCTCCCATTTGCCTCCCTATTACTCACTGAAACTGGATGAAGAGATTCGTGGATTTGATTCCAAATCCCTCTATTCTAAAGCTTTCTCCATTTAATATTCAGTTCTTCACCTCCTGACATACTGCATTACCTCATTTTCTCATCTGCCAAGCTTTCGCTCATTTGCTCAACCTGACTATATCCCTCTCCAGATATCTAATGTCATCCTCACCACCTGCTTTCACATCAACTGTCTCTTCTGCAAATTTCGCAACAGTACCTTCACTTTACTTATCCAAGTAATTCGTATATATATTGTAAATACTGTTGGCCCCAGCGCTGATCCCTGTGGTACACCACTAGTTACAAGTTATCATCCTGAACATGCCCCTTACCACAACTGTGGTAGTTAGCCAATCCTCTATCCATGCTAACATACAGCCTCCAACACCGTGGACTCTTTGCTTACTACTTCATGAGATGTGAATATCATTGGCTGTGCCAACAACTCTTCCCAAACTGACCTTGAAAAGGTGATGCTGAACTGCTCTTAAATTGCTTCACAAATATGGTGTGGACTGCAACAATGTTCAGGAGTGAGTTCCAGCATTTTGGTCAATAACAAAGAAACAATGCGATATATCTTGCAGTCGGAATCCTGTGT
>NW_025208975.1:0-1016 GCF_004010195.1 Chiloscyllium plagiosum | reverse complement strand
ACTACAACTGCTAAATATAAACAAACACTCTGACATGATCCTCTGGTTTTAATGTAAACCATACTCCCATATAGTAGGTACCATTTAAATAAGTTAATAGATACAAGCCTTGAGCAAATCCAGCCTCCAGCCGGGCCCCCCGCTTCTTGGAGCTCGGAGAGGGGTTCCCACTCATTCATTCAACAGGAGGCGGCTCAATTTATTGTAATGGGCACAGAGGGTACGGTGGTCGTGTATCATGTTGAGGAGGAAGCTGTTTCGTCTCATTCAACAGAAGAGGACCTATTTACTAGAGTTTTGTTTGTAGTGCAGCTGTCGTCTCCCAGAGAGCCCTGAGGCTCAGGTTCAAATCCCACTGCTCCAGTGTGTGTAATAACATTACTGCCCAAGCCACGTGCCAATTGGCATAGGGATAAGAAAATAAGGGAAGTAAACACGTCAACCTGTTCAATGCTATCTCCAATCATTTCACTTCCTGTCTATTCGTACTACAGGGAGCCCAGCCTCGTTTCACGAAGGTTCTTTTTGAGAAGTTTAATCGGGCATTTTTGCACAAGTCAAGTTAAGAAAGCCGGGATCTCTCGCAAGACTGCGCGGTGGACAACAATTGTAATTCTCGGCGGGGAGGCTGAATTATGAATTCACTAACAGCCTCCCCTCAGCGATGGCGCAACCCACGCCAACGCCTGTCTCTGTGGCGCAATTGGTCAGCGCGTTCCGCTGTTAACCGCGAGGTTGGTGGTTCGAGCCCACCCGGGGGCGATGTGTTCGCTGCTTTTCCTTGCCTTCAACGCCGTGCGCTTTTCAATGGGTCAGGAAAAAGTTCTCCAAACGGAAATCTTGTCCACAAAGGGGTTTCTGAATTGAATTAATGTCAAACGAAAGCGACTGCGGATGCTGAGAAGCCGAGACAAAAAGAGAAACTCGGTAGGTTGGACAGTACCTGTCGGAGAAAACAGAACTCTGAAATGTTGTCTCTGATCCTCTTTCCACAGATGTTGCCTGACCTGCTGAGT
>NW_025208974.1:13882-15699 GCF_004010195.1 Chiloscyllium plagiosum | reverse complement strand
CCTGTGAGAGAAGAACAAAAGTAAAGATAGCTCTCTTCCTCTACCTGTTTCCCGTATTTGTACAGCTCATTTCTATTCAGGTAGGTGATCATTACATCTTTTCAGTGTATTCGATCTCATTGAAATTCTGCCCGAGTGTGATGCACATCTCCATAGGCAACTCTGGTGCTGGCTTTATTGATGCTGACGTACAGATGTAAGGGACTTATAAATTCCATGTCAGCCGTAATGCATAGAGAAATAATGGCGTTTCATAACACAGGAAGGAAACGGCGATGTCTAAGTGAGAGAAAAGGATTATTGTGATCATCCCTGAGTGTGTTCAGGCAGTATTTGTGGTACTGTGGATAGACTTTCTCTCAAGTCTCACCAGACTAATCCCTGGGATGATGGCAACATGAACAGTGAGTGAAGCTCAGTGAGAGAATAAGGTGATTGCATTGAACATTAAGGAGGGTGTACAATCACTTATGATGTTCTAAACAGACACTGTTACGGTGATAAATTCCATGGCTTTTTTTTTCATTCGGGTTACATGATTCTCGATAGTTTAAGAGCCTCTGAGAACGTTCCACCCAACCACCCTCACTCCCTATTTTGATTCAGAGAGAGAGAGAGAGGTTCAGGCTTTTGGAAAAAAAACTCTCCCAACGTTAATACAGATCAATTGGTGCGTGATTCTGCAATGAACGTCATGCTACCCATAATCCCGACAGCAGCAACAGTACCTTCATTATAAAAGAGTTACCTCTTCCCAGCAGCTTCTGACCTACATAGAGCGCATGGGAGTGTCTTCTCGGAGATGGAAGATGCCTCCTTGAGACTTTACACAAAATATTTTGTTTCCCTTATCACTGCCAGCAAACCATGTTAAGGTAGCAATTGTTCTACAAACAATGGAACCATGATTAACACAATGGAGCCCCCTATCAATGCAGTCTCGGTTTCATTGGTTTGTCATGTTAGAGTATCAATGACCCCCTTCTGTTTCTGTATAACTATCTCGTGGGGCTGAATATCCTCCTCCTGGTCTCATGGAACAGGTTTAAGGGTCTGATTGGGCCCTGCCTGTTCCTGTTTAACAGCTCGATGTACTGACCAGACCCCTTCTCTTCCTGTGGAATAGGTAGGTGGATTGAATGTCCCTCTTCTTGTTCAGTAGTTTCCACGGGCTCAATGGCTTCCACATATCAGTGTGCAACCAGCCTAGGATGCTGATTGAGCTCCTTTATTAACTGTGGAAATGTGCAGTGTCTGGCAGCGCTGTTACATGAATGTTACCGACACTTTAACAGCACAAACTGAATGCTGCCCAGGTCTTGCTGCACATGTACACAAGATGGTTCAGGAGCTGAGGAGGCACAACATCTCTGAATATTATGTGATCTTCAGTCATCATCCCTACTTCAGATCTTATGATGGGGAAAGACATTGATATAGCGGTTGAAGATGTTTGTGCTGAGGAGGCTAACCTGAGGATCTCCTGCAGAGATATCCCGGAACTGTTAGGGCTGGAGGCCACCGACCACAAGCATCTTTCTTTGTGCTCGGAAAGATCCAGACAAGTGGGAGGTTACACATGATTTCCATTCAGCTCAAATAAGTGGGTGGTCCTGATGCCATCCTCAGTCAAATACTCACTTGATATCAAAGCCTTCACTGTTTGCTGAGCCCATGTGGTCACCTCTCCTTCATATCAATTAGTTGACGATGTATGTGGAGGGAATGTTTTCCTCTCACAGCGGGTAATCAATGTCAGGAATTATCTGGGCTAGCGAGTTATGGGAGCTACATCACTGAAAGTATTTAAGGAGGAG
>NW_025208974.1:8827-11281 GCF_004010195.1 Chiloscyllium plagiosum | reverse complement strand
TGAGGGAACAACACATGGGGTAGGGGCAGCAGTATATCTCTGTAACAGCACCGTGAGACGGATTGAGGGAACGACACATTGGGTAGGGACAGCAGTTTTTCTCTGTAACAGCTTCGTGTGGTGGATTGAGGGAACAACACATGGGGTAGGGGCAGCAGTATATCTCTGTAACAGCACCGTGAGACGGATTGAGGGAACGACACATTGGGTAGGGACAGCAGTTTTTCTCTGTAACAGCTTCGTGTGGTGGATTGAGGGAACAACACATGGGGTAGGGGCAGCAGTATATCTCTATAACAGCATCAAGGGTGGATTGAGATAACAACACATTCAGAATGTTCATGGCTGATCCAATTGTGTCTGATCATCCCTCTCCTGTTTGTTCCCGATAAACATTGACTCTCTTGTCCAGCAAAGATCAGTCGAGCTCAGCCTAGAATATCCTCAATAACAGAGTCTTCCCTATTCCCTGAAGATGAGGATACCACAGACCGCCCAGGACTAAATGGAAAGGGTTATCTTTATTTCATTGTCGGACCCATTTCATTAAAACTGTGCTAACCTCACAACAAATCACCACCTCTTTTCATACTTAAGGATATAATAATTATGAATAAGAATGAACTATTCTGCCCTCCAAGCCTGTCCCACATTCCCACTGACTCTTTCCGGTCAAATATGTATCAAATCCAGCCTCTACTGCAATCTCAGAAAGTGAATACTTGACAGCATAACACCACATGAGCATGAAAAAAGGAGCAGAATGAGTCCATTCGGCCCATCGAGTCTGATATGCCATTCAATAATTTCTTGTATGTATCCCATATGTCTTTGTGTGTTGCAATTTGTGTGTATGCCTATCTCCTTAAATGTGTTGTGCATGTTAGTATGTTGGGGTGTTTACCAATACGTCTGTGCATTTCAGTGTCTGCATCTTTTTGCAGTGAGGTATCTGTTTTTTGTTTGAGAGTGAATTGACTGACATTGGAACTGACAGCGGGTGAAAACTGAGAACTGAATGTTGCTCTTTACTTAGTAGATGGGACGTGGATGTTTCAGAAGCTCCACATGAGCCACCTTGTTTCTGTCCGGCTCATGCCAGGTTCCTCCCCACATGGCGGGAGAAGGGGGTGTGAGCGAACAGATATCAGACACAGCACCACCCGGCTTGGCCCTTTCTGTCCCATTTCAGACAGTTTCTCCTGGAACAGGAGAAAGGGAGAGAGGGAGGGAGAGTGGAAATAGGTGACCCTGCTGTTAGTGTTGGTGGATGTGGGGCTTGGGGGAATGATGAGGTGGAAATGTGTTGCTGGAAAAGTGCAGCAGGTCAGGCAGCATCTAGGGAACAGGAGAATCGACGTTTCGGGCATTAGCCCTTCTTCAGGAAGGGCTAATGACCGAAACGTCGATTCTCCTGTTCCCTAGATGCTGCCTGACCTGCTGCGCTTTTCCAGCAACACATTTCCATCTCTGATCTCCAGCATCTGCAGACCTCACTTTCTCCAGAATTACGAGGTGTCCGGAATGAGTCAGTCGACAGTTGTAAATCAATTTAGTATTATTAGTGTGGGGGGTATTGTGTAGGTGACAGAGAAAGTGAAGAAGAAAGTTGCTGAATTCAATAGTGAGTTTCGAAATGCCTGAGTCTTATTTGGAAATAGAGTGTGAGCCTTGTTCGGGGGTCAGTGCTATAACAGGTATACAGGGAGTGTGAAAGAGCAGATAGAATATGGTGACCCTTATCCTGACAGAGCGGAGAAAGATATTGACGCTTGTCCTGTATCACAGCGTCAAGGTGACCCTTCCGGAATGTCTTGTCCAAGTCTATCACCAATAACGCCACGGACCATGTCCCTCAGATTCAGTTTAAGGAGAGCTTATAAATAACAAGGAGAAGCAAACATTGGTGTATTATATATCGAAACTAAAACTGTTACAGAAATTCTGAGCATCGTATGCTCTGAAAATTAGACATGCAAATATCATGGATATTGCAGCCTTATTGGATGGTCTCAAGTTGCATCTCAACTGCGTTAACTAAGTGACTACTCATGCTGTGAAAAATAAATTCCCTAAATGTATATCAGGTGGGTTGAAGAGTATGTATTGAACCAAACTAGAGATCAAGTCTTTTTCGGATTTGGTGTTGTGTGGTCAGGAGGACTAATCAATGTCCTTGCTCTGAAGCAGCTTTGGAGGACTAGTGACATTAATATGTTGTATTTTACACGGCATCTGCATGCAATATAGAATGTTTGTACATTTTGGTCAAACATGATGGAAGCATGGAGCCGAGAGGGTCAAGTTTGTTCCAGTGAATTGGGAAAATACAAAATAACATTCAGTGGGAGATAAGCAATGGTTGTTAGAGTCATAGAGTCCTATAGGCCCTTCGGCTCAAACTGATCCATTCCGACCAAAATGTCAATTCACACTAACCCCATTTCCCAGCCA
>NW_025208974.1:4701-7958 GCF_004010195.1 Chiloscyllium plagiosum | reverse complement strand
CAGAACCTTTTCAAGTAAGTTACCTACTACAGATCTTAGGTTTAGTGGTCCATAGTTCCCAAGTTTTTCTTTGTAGCCCTTCTTGAGTAAGGGCGCAGCATTCGCAACCCTCCAGTCTTCCGGGACCTCACCTGTTGGCCAGCGATGATGCAACAATATCAGCCAGGGCTCCCGCAATTCCTTCTCTGTCCTCCTGCAATGTTCCAGAATATATCTGGGCAGGACCAGGAGATTTATAGAAATAATGCAAAGTCTGAATCATATTTATTTTATTTTATTTTATTTTATTTATTTATTTTAGGTATAAACACCAAAGAAAGGGAAAGTGACACAATGTTGTTTAACATAACAAATGAAACCTGAGAATTCTCAGAAATTCACGATCCAGAAACAAGGGCCATGAAATTTATAAGGAAATCCAAAATAGAACATGAATGCTAACAAACAAGAACAAAAACACTGCATAAATCTACAATTTGTATTTCAAAGGAAACAAAGTAAAAGCAAGGTCAAATATGGAAATTGGTAATCGGGAGAGGAGAGAGTTTATTGTGAAGGACAGGGAAATTGCCAATAAAATAACCAGTTACTATGCATCTGTCTTCATGGAGGAAGATCCACAAAATCACCCAGTAATACCAAGTGATCATGTACGGTTTGTGGAACTGAAGACATAAAGTCAACTTATATCAGTAACAAGGTGGTATTTGAGAATGTAACTGGATTGAGCATTGCTAAGTCTGACAAACCTAATGTACTTCATATAAAAATGTCTGACATAAATTGACAATAGAAATATTAATTGCACTGTCGATGACTGTGTTTTATTCCCTGTGCATTCTGCAGAGGCTGGAAGCCATTGTGGATAAATGGAAGCTAGCAAACGTGATCCAAGCACTATAGATTAATGGAAGGAATCCAAGCATCTATAAAGGGAAGAGGACATAGTTTGGAGAACAGCCGAACAATTAACTTGACATCTGCAAGTTGGAAACTGTTGGAATCTTTATACAGCATGTGATATTGGATATTTAGGAATTAACAGCAACAATGGAGAAAATCCATATGTATTTCTTACAGATGTCTAACTCGATGTGCTATTAGTTTTGAGACCCCATCAACCACCCTCTGAGAACAGGAACAGGAAATGACTTCGCCACAGGACATAGCATCACCAACACAAAAAATCCAAATATAGAAATGGAAAGCAGGAATTTTAAGCATTGTTTCGCATGAGGTCCACTGAAGATGTTACCTAGTAAGATAACGAAACGTCTGGAAATGTAGCGAGCAAACCTACATCCATTGTGTAAAGTGTTGGTGACCCAATCTGAGAAAGAAATACTGACCACAAAAAAGTACAATGGACATTGTCCAGATTAATCCATCAGATGGCGAGATTGCCTGGTGAGGAAACCCGGCCTATGTTCTTTAAAGTTTGAAAGAATAAGAGGAGGGCCACAATGAAACTTGGATACTTCACAAAACATATGCCAAGTTGGAAATAAACAGGACGTTTCCCTGGCTGTCAGTTCCACATTCAAGGCAAATAATTGCAGTTTCAGGGACAGACCATTTAAGACCGCAATACTGAGGATATTCTTCACTTGGTGAGAACTGCCTAAAACAGGGGCATAGAAACCTGCTGGTAGGGCAAGATTAGGGAGAATCCCCAGATATTCTTCAAGCGTGTCAAGCGGAAAAGAATAACAAAGGAACAGGTCAGAGTCATTTGTGACTTGCCAAATTGCCTCCAAATCACCTTACTGTTAGGAGACAGAGGGTAGTGGTTGAAGGTTGTTCGCGTGTCTGGAGACCGGTGTCCAATGGTGTATCATAGGGATCAGTATTGTGTCCCTTATTATTTGTGATACGGAGGTGTTGGTGTTGGCCTGGGGTGGACAAACTTAAAAATCACATAACACCAGGTGATAGTCCAGCAGGTTTATTAGGAGGCACGAGATTTCAAAGCGCACAACCACATGATGAAGAAGCAGTTCTTCGAAGCAAGTGCCTCCGAATAAACCTGTTGGACTATAACCTAGTGTCGTGTCATCTTTAACCTGATTATTTGTAGTATTCATAAATGATGCAGCTGTGAATATAGACGTGGGTGGCGGTAGTGTGACAACTAAGTTTGTGTTTGATACAAAGATTGGCCGGGTGTTTGGCAGTGAGGAGGAAGGTCTTAGGATACAGGAAGATACAGATGGAATGGTCAGATGGGTGGATTAATGGCAGATGGGATGTAACCCTGATGAATATGAAATGATGCACTTTGGAAGAAGGAAATGGACAGGGAAGAACTCAATGAATGGCAGCACACGAGGAAGCTCAGAGGGTATTTCTCCACAAATCCCTGAATGTGACTAAACTGGTTAATGCACAATTCAAGAAAGCATAGGGGATCGTAGGCATAACCTTTATTCATCAAGGCATAGATTATAAGAGCTATGCGGAAGTTTGCTTTTGCCAAGATGGAACACTGATTGTAGTTCTGGGAGCCACATTACAGGAAGAATGTGATTGCAGCGGAGAGGGCTCAGAGGAGATTCACCAGGATGTTCGCTGGGATGGAGCATATTACCTATGGAGAGAGGCTAGATAAGCTCGGGCTGTTTAGTTTGGTAAGAGAGAAGGCTGAGTGGGCCGAGATTCAGAAGGATAAGATTACGAGTGACATGAACAGGATGGATAGATAGCAGCTGTTCCTTATAGTCAAAGGGCCAAGATCAGTGGAACACAATCTAAAGTGAAGGATTTGAGATGTGGAAAGGAATTGAGGATTGTTTTTCACTCAGAGGGTGCTGGGGTCAGGAATGCACTTCCTGAGAGAAGAATTGTCATGGTAACTTCACAACCATTAAAAAATATACGGTTGTGAACTTGAAATGCCATAAGATTCACGGTTACGGTCTTGTGTCGGAACGTGGGGCCAATGTAGACCGTGCTATATTGTTGATGGGGCAAAGCATGTGCTTCTGTGTTTGTATGGCTGTGGAAGGTCAATCATTGAGTAGCTTAAGGTAGGAATTGATGGGTTTCTGAAGAGTTTTAACAAGGGTTTTAAGATTGAACTTGTAATATCTTCTGATAATATGTCAATGGCAAAATTACGGGAAAGAAAGTTGCAGCTTTCTTACAGTCTGATACCAGAGAATTAAGGACAGGAAAAAGGCAGAACTGTGGACAAAATACTTCAGTTATGTCTTCACAGAAGATCACGAAACAAAAAAGAAAACTTCCCATCAAAACTA
>NW_025208974.1:3815-4660 GCF_004010195.1 Chiloscyllium plagiosum | reverse complement strand
ATATTTGAGAAAGTGCCTTTAGCATAATTATGGGGAAGCAATCAATGAAATATGTGCATTTTCAGGAAGATTAGATTACATTATAGTGTGGAAACAGGCCCTAAGGCCCAACAAGTCCACACCGACCCGCAACCCACACATACCCCTAACCTTACACTACGGGCAATTTAGCACGGTCAATTCACCTAACCAGCACATCTTTGGACTGTGGGAGGAAACCGGAGTACCCGGAGGAAACCCGCACAGACACGGGGCGAATGTGCAAACTCCACACAGTCAGTTGCCTCAGGTAGGAATTGAACCCGGGTCTCAGATGCTGTGAGGCAGCAGTGCTAACCACTGTGCCACCGTGCCGGCCACATTCTTGATAAAGCCGATTCTGCAAATTCAAATCCTATGGGACTGGGACTAATGTGGTTTTAGAATGGGAGAGCTGGCAGAAAGCAGTGAGTAGAAATAAAACAATGTATTTTTTTGAATGGAAGACTTGGAGGATATAGCAAGGATCGGGGTTTGGTCCCCAGCTATTCCCAATGCACATCATATATTTGATTGAGTGGATCAAATACAATATTTTTAAGTTTGTAGATGACACTAAACAATATCAGATTGTGAGTGGGTAAGCAGGATGTCAAAATGCTCCAAGGTGATTGAGACAAGTGGAGTGTCTGGGCAAATATGTGGCACATTAGGAGCAATGGGGAGGGGAGGCATAGGATATGTGATATTGTGACCTTTGATGGGAAAAACAGAACTGGAGCCTATAATTTGAAAAGGGATTGGTTGAAAAACGTTGATCTATAAAGGAACTTAAGCTGCATTTTTGTTTCTTCTGTGCAGCCCTC
>NW_025208974.1:0-1564 GCF_004010195.1 Chiloscyllium plagiosum | reverse complement strand
AGTTATTTTTAGGCCAGACCAGGAAAGCACGGGAGATTCACTTCCTGAATTGGGGAAGGAGATCGATGTTTACAATCAACATTGGATGCAAGGTCACTGTTGCCATCACCAGATTCTAGATCCTGATATTTTATTAATTGTTTTAACTTCCACCAACTGCCCAGAGCATTATCCTGTATTGGATTAGTAATCCAGTGACATTTCCACAATTTAAATTAAGATGTGAATGGGGGAAAGGGGTTTTCTCTAACTGAGTGTAAGATAAAGAAAACACAACCATACAAGGACACAGAGAGAACAGGAGAGTGAATGTTGACCATGTGGTATTATATAGATCTAGCAAGAGATAGGTTTTCACTCTATAGATCATCACCTCCTTCACACTAAGCAGGTGCTTGACCTCTTATTGGCACTAGTAAGAGTTTCATGCTGCCTTAGTTTTGTAACATAGAGCAAAACTGGCAGTATGAAGTTTTGGCTGTTTTCTTTACCTGTCATCTTTATAATTCTTTCAAATTTGAAGTGCTTATTGTTCAACATTTTATCTCGAAATTAGTATCAGATGGTGTGTAGGAGGTTGAGGGGTGACATTCTCGAAGTTTATAATGTAATGGGAGGCATGGATAGGGTGAATAGCCAAGGTCCTTTCTGCAGCATCGGGGAGTTCAAACATAGATGCATAGCTTTAAAGTAAAAGAGGGAAAACTTGAAAGGGACAAAGGGGCAACTTTATTTACACAGAGGGCGATGTAAGTATGGAATGAGCTGCCAGAGGAACAGTCGTAGATGCAAGTACAGTTACAATATTTCAAAGACATTTGGACAAACATATGAATGCGAAACGTTTCGAGGCATATGGGCCAAGTGCAAGCAAATGAGACTAGTTTAGTTTAGAAAACCTGGCCAGCATGGACAAATTGGACCAAATGGTCTGTTTGTGCACAATATGACTGTATGAATCTAGAAAGCGATGAAGATGTATGAAAAGATATGACGTAATAAATTTGCAAGAAATATAAAAGCAAGCATCACGAGCTTTTCCGTCTGTATAAAATTAAGCTTAAAAATGTGTTTGTGAGCTGAGGCAGAAGTGCAGTCAGGAAAGTACATTGAGGCCATATGGAGGGTGTAACTAGGGAACTGGCCACAGGGAACAGGCAAATAACTTACACCAGTATTTTAAATCGTTCCTCATGGGGAAAGTATTGTAAGCATTTAAATGGTATAAATAAAATGGTAATAGGAGGGAATTTCTTGAACTGTCTGCAACAAAAGTAACACGGTTTTAAACTAATAGATAAGAATAAGGATAGCAGGTCAGAAGTAATTCATAGTTAATTTTAAAAGAAGTGGTCTCAGAGTGACTAGCGGCACTGTGTGAAATATTTCATAACACTCTGGATTACAGGAGTGTTCTAGCGAAACTGGAGACCCTCCAATTTGGCGCCTGTCTTCAAGAAACGAATGAGACAGAAAGCAGGAACCATTTTGCTTAACCATTATTGTTGGGAATCTTCTAGAGCCTGTTGGTAAGGAAGGAATTGCAGGGCAGTTAGAAAAGCTA
>NW_025208973.1:12863-15698 GCF_004010195.1 Chiloscyllium plagiosum | reverse complement strand
CTTGGGGGTCATTTAGGAGTCAGGAGACCTGAAGCCAAAATAAAAAAAATTGTACTGGCCTGGAATGCACAAGAATATAGCTGAATTTTGCCAGACGTATCACACATGTCAGGTAATTGGAGAGCAACATGCAGTAATAAAACCTGCATCTTTAATGCCTATTCCTGCATTTGCACGACTTTTTCAAGAGTCTTAATTGATTGCGCAGCTTCCCTCCCTCAAAGGAAAAAAAATAGGAATCAGTATTTGTTACCATTAATGGATGCCTTAACTTGTTTTCCAGAGGCCGTTCCATTTTGGAATATTTCAGCTATAAGGTTTATAGAGGAATTACGCATTTTTTGACAAGGTGCGGACTACGAAAAAAGATACAATCAGACGAAATTTCACATCAAACTATTCAAGGAAGTTATGGAATGCTCAGGGATTTTTTTTTCAAATCTACTGCCAACTATTCAGAACCTCAGAGGGCATCAGATAATGAAGACCACGTTGAGGGATTATAGTCAGGACTACCCAGATCATTTGGATAACGGAATTCCTATTTTTGCGATCAGAGATGCACTAAATGAATTGACTAAATTCAGTCCATTGGAATTAGTTTTTGAGCATGAAATGAGAACACAGTTAGCATTGGTTCAGGAAAAATTGTTAAGTCAAAAATCAGAGACCACATATTTGTACTACATATCAAACCGGTTAAGTAGATCTGGAGTGGGGAGTAGGTGGGTAGATAGCATTTAAACGTATTGCAGCAAGCAATGCAGCAAGAAGTAGACAATAAATCAAACATCAAAACGTTTGCTAATGAGGCCAAGGTATTAGTGCTAATTAAAGTGATATTTGAAACTTTAAAAACAGGTTTTGGGAGACCTTGTTAAGTCTAAAAGAAATTGAGTGAGTTGAACTACGTGGTAGGAAATCCAGACAGAAAGGGATTTCACAGAGTGTGTCATGTGAATGTGCTCAAATGCTATTTTAAAATGAAACGAAAACATCAGAAGAATGCGTTATTCATTATAACAATGAGGGACGAACCAAGTTCAAAGGATCCTATATTGAACATTCTTCAAAATAAATTGGGCAAGAACCGAATTTTCGAAAATTGGAATGGAAAGCCGAAATGACCTGAAATAGTTACTACAATCACATGAAAAAATAATTGGAAATAAGATGGAAAGTTCAAACTTAATTACGCATGTGTAGATATGGGAGCTGCTGTTCCAATTAATCAACACTCTTACAGGCATAACCCTCTAAATTTGGCCCAGGTTCCAAAGCAGATTCAAATGCATGCTCCATGATGAGTTCTCGTGATTGGAGCTAACCCTAATTAATAGTGCAAAAACCAGATGGTACTCAATAGTTATGTGTAGATTATTGAAATGTTAATGCAGTTACAAAGACTAACGCATATCCGATTCCGCGTTTCAAATGTTGTGTTGGGAAGGCGGAACAATAGACTTACATTTCTTAGTTGGACTTAGTCAGATGATACTGGCAGATACTTTCGACAGAAAGTGCAAATGTTAGCAGTGTGGCTGCTCCAATCACTGAATTGTTAAGAAAGGCAAGACTTTTCAGTGGACATGGACTGATATTTGACAGCCTAGCAGATGTGTTAACCATTGTCCCAGTATAAGTCACATCAAACTGCACAAAACCATTGAAAGTGGCTAACGATGCAAGTGATGTGGGTGTCGGTGCTGTGCTCTTCCAAGAAGATGACGAGCAGATAGAAAGGCCAATCGGTTATTTCTCGCAGAAGTTGATCATTATATTCCATAGTTGAGAAAGAGACTTTCAGCTTGGTGTTGGCATGAAAATACTTCAGTATTTATGTTACCAGTAAAGTATATGAGATAATCATATGCACTGATCATACTCGCAGAGCACTCCAGAGAAAATCTCTGGGACGCCCGCACCAAACAACCCCGCCTCCCGAGGCCAAACACTTTAACTCCCCCACCCACTGTTCCGAGGACATGCAGGTCCTGGTCTTCTCCATCGCCACTCCCTTGCCATCCGACGCCAGGATGAAGAACGCCACATCTCTGATTCAGATCCTTCCAAACTCATGGTATCAATGTGAATTTCAACAGTTTCCTTATTTCCCCAACTCTACTTTGCCCCAGTTCCAACCTTCCAGCTCAGCACTCTCATCGTGACCTGTCTCATCTGTCCATCTTCCTTTCCACCTGTTCAGTCCACCCTCCTATCTGACCCATCAACTTAACTGCCACTTCCATCCATCTGTTGCACTCTCAGCTAACGTATCTGAGCCTCAACCCCTCCTAATTAGTGCTCCACACCCGAGGATCCACGCATAATTCCTGATGAAGGACTTTTGCCCGAAACGTCGATTTTCATATTCCACGGATGCTGCCTGCCCGGCTGTGCTGTTAAAACACCACACTCTTGGGTCTAATCTCCAGCATCTGCAGTACTCACAGTCGCCTATAGTTTTGTGGGGAAATTTACGACAAACATACCAAACTCTTTCGACGGATCTTTTGTTGCAGCCATTCAATATGAAAATTCTGCATGTAGCAGGATGAAAAAGTGTTATTGCCGGCGCATTGTCGAGACTCAAATGAGAAACAGAAGTGTTCGCTGGCAGCAGTAAAATACACTTGAATGTCTGTTTTCAAGTTTATACTCAATGTGATGTTTGTGTGTATTTTCAAGTCCTATCAAATATTACTAGGCGTTTTAAAATGAAAGTTGTTGTCTCTGGTTTGTTACCGGTGCCACGTTTTAGAGAGTCGAGGAATAGAGAGAGAGAACAGTTAAATGCGTGGCTACAGGGATGGTGCAGGAGGGAGGGATTCCGGT
>NW_025208973.1:0-10824 GCF_004010195.1 Chiloscyllium plagiosum | reverse complement strand
CAAAAGTAATTGGCTAAAGAAATAACTGTGACATGAGCTAAATGGTTTAGAGCAGCAAGTGATTGGGAAGCTGGAATTAGCTGCCTGAGAGTATGGCAGAGGTAGGTTCAATTCACTTTTGGACTGGTCCAATTATCAACATTTTCTGATGAAAATAATAGACAATTTATATTTTATTTTGGTTTAATCAATTCCACTGAATGCAAGAAAGGCACTTAAAATGGCCAATCATAAGTTGCTAAGGTTTAAAAAGCCCATCCTCCACTTGTGATTGCTAAATAATCTGTAACTAACATTTCAAAAGTAAGTACTACAAAGAATGCTATTTAGACTCCTAACAATGGTTAATTTTGTTGTTGACAGGAAGAAAGCAGTAAATTTCACTAGAAATGTACAATTTTGATAAACAGAATGAGCCACATGCAAACATTAATGGGTAGTAGATAGCTTTGTTGGAGAATTGTTCTAAGTGAATTCTGGAAACAAAATCATAGGTTTGCAGCAATTACATTGTGTTGTCATGTACCTCTACAAAGTTATTCTGCTCTAACAGGAACAGTAATCTCTTTGATTTTGTTATACTGCAGTTCCCCAACTACTGGAGTGAACATGCTTTAGGCAACTACAATATTTTAAACAAATTACATGATAATTCTGAGCACAAAAGAGAAATTCTTGCAATAGCTGCTCACTGCCATTTCTCTCTAGATTTGATGTATTATGACTAATCATATAGCATAGAGATATGGAACATTTTCCTCGCTATAGTAGTGCAGGCTGTTGCGAAGTGCTTCAGAATAGATGTTGCATTTTCAGAGAAAAAGAGAGAAGTCAAATGTCATAGTATTTGTGAAGAGTGTAGCCAATGATGAAGAAACAGTGTGAAATAAATCACTTTATTTCCACTAAGACTAGTCATATAACTTATCACTGAATCACACAATGGTTGGAGCACAGGAGGTGGCTACTTAGTCTGACGTGTCTGTGTTGGGGAGCTATTCACCCCCTGCCATGCCCAGCTTTTGCCATGTAGCCTTTCACTTACTGTCCTTTCAGAGACCAATCCCATTTCGTCTTGAATGCTTGAATTGAATGCACTCTGCCCTACTCTGAGGCCACTCATTCCAGCTCCTGACCAATTGCTGCATGAAACCATTTTTGCTCATATCACTCTCATTTCTTCAGCCAATTACTTTCAATCTGTCCTTAACATTTGCATCAATGGGAATGGGATAGATCTTGGAGTTTAAGGATGAAGAACATTGTGCATCTGTAAAGAAGCAGGAGTCGCTATACAACCTAAGTTAGTTGCTTGTTCGTTTGTGTGTGCATATAAACCGTGCAATGAGTCTCATTTCTTTACTCAGCGAGTCGTGAGTTCATGGAATGCCCTGCCAGTAGCAGTGGTGGACTCTCCCTCTTTATGGGCATTTAAACGGGCATTGGATAGGCATATGGAGGATAGTGGGCTAGTGTTGGTTAGGTGGGCTTGGATCAGCGCAACATCGAGGGCCAAAGGGCCTGTACTGTGCTGTATTTTTCTATCTTCTATGTTCTATGAAACCATTTCTTTAAGGGATGCAGTCCTTGATTTCTTTTTCCAGAGAGGTCGTCAAAGATACAGACTCTAGAAAGTCGTTAAATTGAAGGGTTTTGTGGCTATACATAATAGCTAATTTACAAAATTATGAGGCGTATGGATGGGATAAAAGTGGATTCTGGGTCATGAAAGTCGGAGGACGGGAAAAATTTCTGGCTGTAAGAGCTGCTCCTTTTTTTGAGATATTTTAGGTGTTGGAAGTGATTTCCGCGAATTCCAGGAGCAGCAATTACTGTTTTGTATGCTGTTGCATTGTTTTGGAATTTGGAAATTCAAAGTCAAAACAACAGCACTTTATAAGGGAGGAGATCATATTGAGGGCAGAGCAGGAGAGAGAGAGAGAGAGAGAGACAGACAGACAGACAGACAGAGAGAGAGACAGACAGACAGACAGACAGAGACAGAGGCAGAGACAGAGACAGAGAGAACGAACCAGCACAGTGACCGCATTTACTGTTTGAATTCGTGTATCGCTGGACATCGGAGTGCACCTGGGAAAAATTAACAAAAAGTGAAATTCACAACTAATGTTGGGCGAAGTTCACAGCACAGAATCAGATAAGTTAATTGTTGTTTAAAGTCTGTCCAAGAGAAAGGCTGCAGTAGTGAGTATAGTGGATTCTTTCTTGATTATATGTTTTTTGGAGATAAGTCTCTTGATTAAACTTAAAATATAAGCCTTAACTATTAATTTAACCTGGGGCATTGTTTGTAGAGGAATAAGACGGTGTTATTTTCTGAGACTGTAGATTGTGAATGGCCTTTGCAGTGATATGTACTTCTTGTCAGATGTGTGGGTTTAAAGAGAGTTTAAGGGTTATTGCGGATTATATCTGCCATAAATGCTGTTGGATGCGAATCTTATCATTTGGAGTGGATCGGTTGGAATGACAGATAGAACCGATGAGGGACATGCAACAGCAACAGTATGTGATAGATGGCAGTTATAGGAAAGGGGGGCAAGACTCAGATACAGTCACACAGATGGGTTACCTCCAGGAAGGGTGAGAGAGGTCGGCACGTAAGGCAGGAATCTTTTGTGGATATACCCATTTCAAACGGGGTGAACGATTCTCAGGGGAATGGAGCACTAACAGCCAAGTATCTGGTATTGAGACTAGCTCTAATGCAACGCGGGGAACGTCGGCTTCCAAGAGATCAATTGTGTTAGGGGATTCTGTAGTCCGAGGTACGGACAGACGTTTCTATGGCTAGCAGACAAAAAGAGAATGGTGTGTTGCTTCCATGGTGCCAGGATCAAGGATGTCTCAGAGAGGGTGCAGAATGATCTCACGGGGGAGAGGGGTCGGCAGGAGGTCATTGTCCACATTGGAACCAACGACTTTGGAAGGGCAAAGGGTGAGATTCTGAAGGGAGATTACAGAGAGTTATGCAGAAATGTAAAAAGGAGGTCCTCAAGGGTAGTAATGTCTGGATTACTCCAGTGCTATGAGCTAGTGAGGGCAGGAATAGGAAGATAGAGTAGATGAATGCATGGCTGAGGAGCTGGTGTATGGGAGAAGGATTCACATTTTTGGATCTTTGGAATCTCTTTTGGGGTACAAGTGACCTGAACAAGAAGAAAGGATTGCATTTAAGTTGGAAGGGGACGAATATACTGGCAGGAAATTTTGCTAGAACTGCTCGGGATGATTTAAACTAGTAAGGTGGGACCCATGGAGATAGTGAGGATACAGATCGATCTGAGACGGGTACAGCTGTGAACAGAATTGAGTCAAACAGTCAGGGCAGGCAGGGACAAGGTAGGACTAATAAATTAAACTGCATTAATTTCAATGCAAGGGGCCCAACAGGGAAGGCAGGTGAACTCAGGGCATGGTTAGGAACATGGGACTGATATATCATAGCAATTACAGAAACATGGCTCAGGGATGGGCAGGACTGGCAGCTCAATGTTCCAGGACACAAATGCTACAGGAAGGATAGAAAGGGAGGCAAGCGAGGAGGAGGAGTGGAATTTTTGATAAGGGATAGCATTTCAGCTGTGCTGAGGGAGGATACTCCCGGAAATATATCCAGGGAAATTATTTGGGTTGAACTGAGAAATAAGAAAGGGATGGTCACCTTATTGGGATTGTATTATGGTCCGTCCAGTAGTAAGAGGGAAATTGAGAAACAAACTTTTAAAGGGATCTCAGCTATCTGTAAGAATAATAGGGTAGTTAAGGTAGGGAATATTAACTTTCCAAACATCGACTGGGACTGCCATAGTGTTAAAAGTTTAGATGGAGAAGAATTTGTTAAGAGTGTACAAGACAATTTTCTGATTCAGTATGTCGATGTACCTACTGGAGAAGATGCAAATCTTTACCTACTCTTGGGAAATAATGCAGGATAGGTGACTGAGGTGTCAGTGGGGGAGCATGTTGGGGCCAGCAACAATAATTCTATTCGTTTTAAATTCGTGATGGAAAAAGATAGGCCAGATCTACAAGTTGAAGTTCTAAATGGGAGAAATGCCAATTTTGATGGGATTAGGCAAGAACTTTCGAAAGCTGATTGGAGACAGATGCTCGCAGGTAAAGGGACGGCTGGAAAATGGGAAGTCTTTAGAAATGAGATAATAGGAAACCATAGAAAGTATATTCCTGTCAGGGGGAAAGGGTAGGCTGGTAGATATATGGAATGCTGGTTGACTAAAGAAATTGAGGGTTTGTTTTAGAAATGGAGGGAAACATATGTCAGGTATAGACAGGATAGATCGAGTGAATCCTTAAAAGGGTATAAAGAAAGTAAGAGTATAATTATGAGGGAAATCAGGAGGGCAAAACAGGGACATAAGATAGCATTGGCAAAATGAATTAAGGAGTATCCAAATGGTATTTACAAATATATTAAGGACCAAGGGTAACTAGGGAGAGAATAGGGCCGCCCAAAGATCAGCAAGGCGGCCTTTGTGTGAGCCACAGAAAATGGGGTAGATGCTAACTGAATATTTCGCATCAGTATTTAGTGTGGAAAAGGATATGGAAGATATAGACTGGAAGGAAATAGATGGCGACACCTTGCAATATATCCAGATTACAGAGGAGAAAGTGCTGGATGCCTTGAAACAGTTAAAGTTGGATAAATTCCCAGGACCTGATCAGGGGTAACCGAGTACTCTGTGAGAAGCTAGAGAAGTGATTGCTGGGCCTCTTGCTGAGAGATATTTGTATCATCAATAGTTATAGGTGAGGTGCCGGACGACTGGAGGGTGGCAAACGTGGTGCCACTGTTTAAGAAGGGTGGTAAAGACAAGCCAGGGAACGATAGGCCAGTGAGCCTGACCTCGGTGGTGGGCAAGTTGTTGAAGGGAATCCTGAGGGACAGGATGTACATATATTTGGAAAGGCAAGGACTGATTCTGGACAGTCAACATGACTTTGTGCGTGTGAAATCATGCCTCACAAACTTGATTGAGTTTTTTTGAAAAAGTAGCAAAGACGATTGATGAGGGCAGAGCAGTAGATGTGAACTATATGGAGTTCAGTAAGGCGTTCGACAAGGTTCCCCATGGGAGATTGGTTAGCAAGGTTAGTGCTCATGGAATAAAGGGAGAACTCGCCACTTGGATACAGAACTGGCTCAAAGGTAGAAGACAGGTTGTGGAGGTGGCGGGTTGTTTTCCAGACTGGAGGCCTCTGACCAGTGGAGTGCCACAAGGATCGTTGCTGGGCCCTCTACTTTTTGTCATTTACATAAATGATGTGGATGCGAGCATAAGAGGTACAGTTAGTAAGTTTGCAGATGACACCAAAATTGGAGGTGTGGAGGGTTACCTCAGATTAAAACAGGGTCTGGACCAGATGGGCCAATGGGCTGTTAAGTGGCAGATGGGGTTTAATTCCGAAAAATGCGAAGTGCTGCATTTTGGGAAAGCAAAACTTAGCAGGACTCATACACTTAATGGTAAGATCCTGGGGAGTGTCACTGAACAAAGAGATCTTGGAGTGCATTTTCATAGCTCCTTGAAAGTGGAGTCGCAGGTCGATAGGATAGTGAAGAAGGTGTTTGGTATGCTTTCCTTTATTGGTCAGAGTATTGAGTATAGAAGTTGCGAGGTCATTTTGCGGATATACAGGGCATTGGTTAGGCCACTGTTGGAATATTGCGTGCAATTCTCCTCTGCATCCTATCAGAAAGATGTTGTGAAACTTGAAAGGGTTCAGGAAAGATTTACAAGGATGTTGCCAGTGTTGGAGGATCTGAGCTACAGGGAGCAGATGAACATGCTGGGGCTGTTTTCCCTGGAGTGTCGGAGGCTGAGGGGTGACCTTATAGATGTTTACATAATTATGAGCAACGTGGATATGATAAATGGGCAAAGTCATTTCCCCAGGATCAGGGAGTCCAGAACTGGAGGGCATGAGTTTAGGGTGAGAGGGGAAAGATATAAAAGAGACCAAAGGGGCAACTGTTTCACGCAGAGGGTGGTACATGTATGGAATGATCTGTCAGAGGATGTGGTGGAGGCTGGTACAATTGCAACATTTAAGAGGCATTTGGATGGGTATATGAATAGGAAGGGTTTGGAGGTATATGGTCTGGGTGCTGGCAGGTGGGAATAGATTGGGTTGGGATATCTGGTCGGCATGGTCGGGTTAGACTGACGGGTCTCTTTCCATGCTGTACATCTCTATGACACTATGGCTCTATAAATAGGTAAAGTATTTTTGCTCGGGTCGTGAATTCGCGAAATAGAGGACATAGGTTTAGGGTAAGAGGGGAATGATATAAAAGAGACCTAAAGGGCAACTTTTCCACTCAGAGGGTGGTACATGTATGGAATGAGCTGTCAGAGTAAGTGATGGAGGCTGGTACAATTGAAACATTGAAGAGGCATTTGGATGCGTATTTGAACAGGAAGGGTTTGGAGGGACATGGACTGGGTCTTGGCAGATGAGTCTCGATTGGGTTGGGATATCTGGTCGGCATGGTCATGTTGGACCTCAGCATCTGTTTATAAGTTGTACATCTCCATGACTCTATGACTCTATATACCTTATTGGGCAGAGGTTTTCAAGTTTTGAACATTGCAGTTGAAATATTTTGACGTTTCTGGCCTGGTACAAAGAATACTGCTATTGATGGAGTGGAATGTTCTACAAAATGGTCACTGTTTGGTTTTGCTAAAGTAAAGGAGTATGCATTTTGAACAGTAATGACAAGAGATTGGATTGAAAGTGTACAAGTGAAATACTGTTTCACCTGGAGGCTGTGTTTGGTTCACTAAGGAATGAGGAGCGGGTCAGCAATCTTTTCAAACATCTGGTGTTATTTCTTCCTTAGTCTAGACTACATAGTTTCACATTAGGACCTCCACAGCAACAGCTTTAATTGTGTTTTTGACAGTTTCTTTTGGAGTCTATTGAGTAACAAACTATTCCCCACAACCTAACAACAGGGTACAGTGACAGCTGTTATCGAGTAAGCCAGACCACTCAAAGCATTCTACAGCAGGCAGACCCAGACCACAACCTTGCAATTTGTTTGAGTAAGTATATAGCGAAAGTTACCTCATTAATTGAGCGAGGTTAACTACTAGATTCACAAACTTACGCAATGAAACACAAAGAACAGAGTAAAGCACCCCTGCAGAACTCAATCTGTCCAGCTAGACTTGATTATGCTGTTCCAAACATACACAGCAGTCCCGATTAGCAAGCTCCCTTGAAAAATTAATATACATGGAAGATATTCTTACAGGTTGACGTTGAAGGCAGTAAAGAGACAGTTTCCACATAGCTGACTGTTGTAGTTTATTGTTCAAGACTGAACTAAAACTGCTCAGCTCAGATAGCCAGCTGACATTGCTTACATTTCATTGCTTACATACAAACAAAATGCCTCCCAAAATAATTTTCATCTCTGCACCAAACCAGAATGCTCGGAGTCCGACCCGGTTTTTGTCCTTCTGAAAAAAAAGTCAATGGCATCGTCTCCTTGAGTCAAGGAGCAACTTTTAGAAAAAAAAGACTAGTTTTGTGACACAGTCTGTTTCACGCATTTGTCTGCCTCCTTCTAACCGATTTCCTTTCTTTAAGCCATACTTGTAAAGCTGCTCTTTACAATAGCATTTGTAACTATAACCCGAACTCGCCTGTAGATTCGTCATACAGTTTTCAAATACTCCGTAACTTGCATATTTTCATACTCATTACCGCTATTCATAAACCCAAGGCGACACTGAGCCTTCTTGACAAAAGTTTCAAATTGCCTGACCGCCTGCAATATTTTGTCTTCTGGTTTCCTCTCTCTTTCAACTGAGAGGTTATCGTCGCTCGTCCTCTGGAAAGTCCCCAAACACCACCCAACACCAGTGATTCCTGAACGAACACCAATAATACCTTCAAAATGTCCTCAGTTATCTCTTTAGAACAATGGAGTACAAACCATCTGGTCTGGGTGATCTATCCACTTTCAGATTTTCATATTCCCCAGATCTTCTCCTTATGATGGTCACTGCACTCACTTCTGCTCCCGACTCCCTTGAAACTCTGGCGGGCTGTTGGTGCCTTCTGCTGTAAAGACTGATGCAAAGCAACCGTGCAATTCCTCAGCTATTTATTTCTTTCCGGCAACTTCTCCTGGCTCATTTTCGAGCAGTACAATGTTTGCTCTTGCTTTCCTGTCTTCCATCTTGTGCATCTGAAAAAATCTTGTAATCTTCTGTGATATCATTCACAAGCTGACCATCCCATTTCATTAATTTTACTATATTACAGCCTGAATGGACGTCACCAGATCTCAGAGTTTGGGATTTCTCCGATTTGGTTCCTCAGTATCATCAGAAGTTACAGGGGTCTCAACTGATTTGAAAGCTTGAGTGAATGTCTTTTGGCTAGTATTCTTTCTGGAATTTCTCGTGATGTTTTTCGCCTACTCGATTTGAGAAGTGCATGTGAGAATCTGTGTCTCTTTTTTTTTCTTCTTGCCAAGTGCTGTGGTTGTAGGATGTTCCTATATTAGAACAGCTAATTAAGAATACTTTCTTCATCTTTTATTCTGTTAAGTAATCCAACAGAATACGTTATTCTATATTACTCTTTCTTTGTTTGTATTTTAATTACAATTTTTATTTAAATAAATTGTTTTCAATTTAAAACACTGTAGATTGCATTGCATCAGTGTCACGCAGAGCTGTGCGACACGGTCGTGAACCCTTCTATAAATTACACCTAATACCAAGAAACATTCACCATGATGATCCAAAATTAGAACTTATGCTCCAAAATATGTAGATTTTTATTAAAGCAAAATAGTTTCTCGATTTAAATGAATTCGATAAAAAGGCCTGTGAACCATACTGTAGAACATACTGCTGATTTGCAGAATTAAGTTGCAGTTCAAAGATAAGAGGATAATAGAGTTTTCATAAGATGAATACTGACACCCTAATTGATTATTTGAACTAACCTTGATCTTATACATGGCAGAACAATTTACGTAAATTAGATATCCTTCTTAAAGGAAATACCATGGGATTCGCCTGTCTTCAATCATATCGCCATATTACAGTTGATTGGACTTTTTGTGCAATTAAGAACCCTTTCCCAGGAAATATCACTATAATAACTTGCTGTAAATCATATATCCTTATTATATGTGATTGGTCTTTCTTGTAATTAAGGCTGTACTATTACTAAAACAAAAACATATGATAATGTGTAATTTTCAAATGTGATTGCGCAACTTGACCCTGGAACACAGAGGAAGCTTCCATCTGTGTGTTGCTGGATGGATTTGCTTCAAGGTACCTTAATTCAGTAAACGAATGAACCTTGCTTTTTGAATACACCATATTTGTCGATTATTTTGATTGATCTTAAACCAAAGGGTCTTCTTCAGGGGATGGAGATCTTCAACCCCACCTCGTATTCTGTTAAAAATGTGTGACAAAGAACTCCCAAATTCCACCATTTAATCAAAATAATAGTTCAAACTTTCACTCGTAAAGTGAATATTGAAAATCAATGATACACACCTCCACCAACCTTTTCTCTTAAATACTTATACATGCCTCCAGCTCTATGACAATATGCTATTCCAATAAGACACTTATTAAAATTACATCAAATTATTAAGAATACAGAAAGAAGCTGTTGTCTTCGGTGTCTGTCTTCTTCTGGCTGAACATATCCCTGGGTCATCTTCTTTCATTTTCCTGGAAATATGTTTCATAAGAAAACGTAACTTTGAAAGAGATTTCCTAATTTATTGTGTCTCTCTCGGTGGCCGGTCCTCTGTCTACCATTTTCAAAATTCCTACATTATTATGTTCCCAACACCGGATCGCCTCATTGTATGATGTTGGCATAAGATGAATTACAAACTCGATTAGAGTTTAGAATCCTGGGGCATAATTTATACTGTTTGTTTAAAGTCGAGTTGTTGTCAAAACAACAACCAACTCAGATATCCAAATATTGCATATTTTCAATTTTCCAGTGCGGTCTGAGTCTGCCATCAAGTCACATCACATAAGTGAGTGTAAGTTCTCAATTCAGAACAACATTCAGTCTGTCTTAAAGGTACAATACACGCCTTCAACTTCAGAACAGTACTGTTAATTATTGTTGATGAAGGGCTTTTGCCCGAAACGTCGATTTTGCTGCTCGTTGGATGCTGCCTGAATTGCTGTGCTGTTCCAGCACCACTGATCCAGAATCTGGTTTCCAGCATCTGCAGTCATTGTTTTTACCTTGTTGATTATTGTTACCGACTGTTTAAGAGATCAAGTTTGAATGTTGTCCACGTTTTGCTGCACATGGACAGAGACGGTTTCAGGAGACGTGGTGGGACTAATTGTTCTGAACATTGTGTGATCTTTAGTGAACATCCACATTTCTGATCGTACGGTGAGGAGGGGGCTAGGTGGATGCATTGATGAAGTGCCTAAAGATGTTTGTGGTAAGATAACCTGAGGATCTCCACCGAGATAACCCAGGACAGAGATGATAGACATCCACGAACGACAAATTTCTTCCTTTGTGCTGTGATTGACTCCAACCAGTGGGGAGTATACACAGATTTGCGTTAAGTTCAGTTTTGTTCAGCTCAGTGATGTAATTCTCAGTTAACTATTGCCTTGATATCATGGCCAGCCGTTCGTACCAGAGACCTCTTTTGTTCACATCGGTTGGTCATAGTATGGAGGTAATGTGTACTTCTTCAAACAGAAGGTATCGAATGTCAGGAGTTCCCTTTTTCTTTGTGTTCAG
>NW_025208972.1:14145-15697 GCF_004010195.1 Chiloscyllium plagiosum | reverse complement strand
CAGTGAGATCTTGGAGTGCAGGTCCATTGTACCGTGAAGGATTCAGCACAGGTGGATAGAGTGGTCAAGAAGGCGTATAGTATGCTTGCCTTCATTGGACGGGGTATTGAGTATAAGAGCTGATAAGTCAAGTTAAAATTGTACAAGGTATTGGTTCGGCCGCATTTCGAATGCTGTGCACAGATCTGGTCGGCACATTACGAAAAGGATGTGGACGCTTTGTAGAGGGCGCAGAGTAGGTTTACAAGATTCGGTTCATTTTCATTAGAAAAAAGGACATTGAGGCGGGACCTGTTTGAGGTTTTAAAAATCATGAAAGGTAGAGACAAGGTGGATAGAGACAAGAGTTTTCACAGGATGAAGGATTCAATAACGAGAGGTCACGCTTTCAAGGTGAGAGGTGGAAAGTTTAAGGGAGATGTCGCGGCAGGTACTTCATACAGTGGGTGGTGGGCTTTTGGATCGCGTTGCCAGCAGAGGTGGTAGAGGCAGGCACGGTCGATTCATTTAACATGAGTCTGGATAAATGCATGAGTAGGAGGGGAGTGGGAGGATACAGATGCTTAGGAATTAACCAACATGTTTCGACATTACATTTTAATCGGCTCAGGCTTGGAGGGCCGAAGGGCTTGTTCCTGGGCTGTAGATTAGATTCTGTACAGTGCGAAACCAGGCCCTTTGTCCCAACACGTCCACACCACTCATCCGAAGAGAAACCCAAAAAAACCATTCCCCTATCCTATATTTACCCTGACTAACGCACCTAACACTGTGGGCAATTTCGCATGGTTGATTCAGCTGACCGGCACATCTTTGAATTGTGGGAAGAAACCCACGCAAAGTTGGGAAGCATTGCGGTGGAAAGAAAAGCTGCCAAGTCCCGGCCAAATCCAGAGGTATGAACAGCTTCATAATCGGGAGGGTGGTACAAATCTAGGAAGGGGTGTGGATCTTGCAGGCGGTTAGAGGTAGCAGGTTTCACAGAACCTGCTGGTTAGGACCGATAATCGTTTGTGGATCCTGAAGGATATTACAATTTGACCCACAGACCTTGTTTGATCGGATCATTGCGCCGATCTTAATGACCTAATTCTGGACGTGTTTACCAGAAGGGGCGAGCACAGCTTCAGATTCCCAGACTGGGAAATATAATTTCAAACGTGGATCTATTTAACCATTCTGTCTGTGTATCTGACACCTGGCGTTGCTGTGATAGAATGCATTCTCCGCGAATCTGGTGACTTCCATATCGATAAGACTGACCAGAGCTCACCTCGTCCAAGCCTTTGTTTGGAATGTTCTTCATTTTTAATATTTTAAACTGTCAATTTCGTGAGATGCAGGAATTCAAGAGTTCCATTTTGAGAGACTGAAATGTTTATTATTGACTCTGACCCATACTGTGTCATTTCGTGAATTCTATTGTTTTCTGCAGATTATCGCGCCGAGGATTGTATAACCAAGGAGTCTAAGTGCAGATGTTCTTTGCTTCGTAGAGGGGGCCCTGAGCACCAGGAGCTGGGAAACCACATGCTGCTTGTAGGTGGGGCTT
>NW_025208972.1:11797-14076 GCF_004010195.1 Chiloscyllium plagiosum | reverse complement strand
TTGTTATCACAATGCATTGCTTTGAGCTGTGTGGAAGCAAACCTAAAGTGTGTTTGGGCCAGTGAAAACAAGATAACTCTCTCATTCTCTATGTTTGTCTTAGAAAGTCTCCTTATTTATCTCTCATCCATAAGGGGAAAGAAGCATCGTTTCGCATCCACCCTGTCCATTCTCCTGAGAATCTGTACATTTTAGAGAGCACAACGGTCCACCTGATGAGCGTCAGCAGTATAACACCGAAGTGACATGTTGATATTACTCTATTTTCTGCAAACACTTCTTGTTGCTCCATCCTTCTCTAATTCTGAAACCTTCCCCTGAGTGAGCAGAACTCCAAACGGCTAATTACTGGGAATACGCAAAACATCCTCACCCCTGAAAATTCCTCATATTCTGATAAACATCCTTGTCTGTGGGGACCGCTCCAGCTTCTACAGTCGTCCCAATTCATTGCATATCCTACAACCCACACCACCTCTTCATTCTCTAGTCGTTACATTTTTCCCTGTCTGCTCTGTCCCTTCAAACCTCCTACCTCTGGCAGATCCTATAGTTTCAAAAACAATCCCACTCACAGGAATTTCGACTAGAGACGACAACACTCCACGTCTCCGTGATCCCTTTCGGTTCTCTCCCTCTCTGTTCCCACCTTCCTTCCCAACAAGCCTACTTGCATGTACGACATCATCAAGTCTCTACAACTCTCCTGATCTGTGGAACGTCCAGCAGACCTTACAACTCGTTGCTTTCGCTGTAACTGACTGCAAAGGTTTGAAAACTCCCCAATTCTATAACATCTCCAGTCGCTGTGCCCCTCCCTACCATGGTGAGCAGCTTCAATCCGCACAATCTTCACTGCTTGTGTACGTCATCAGGATTGGTATAACTCTCCTTTTTATGCAGTGGCCTGCAACCCCCAGAATTCTCCATGTCTGTCCCAATTTTTCCTTTCACTCATACTCGCCCGATCTGTGTAAAGCCTGTGCAAGTAAAATCCCCATTACCATGTTGCCACCCCCAAGCCCAAGAGCCATTGCCATTTGTATAACCTCCCACAGACCCACATACTCCCAAATGCTGAAACCTGCTCTCACCAATTCAACCCTCCCTACCTTTTTAACACTGTTCAGTTTTTAAAACCGTCCCTATCAGTGTAATCTCCTCCAGTCCCTACAGCATTCTCGAGCTGCGTATCCTTTTAAATCCCAACAACACTCCCTATCTGTGTAAACTCCTTCAGTTACCATACCTCGCTATAAGTGTAACTGCTTTCAGGCCACTTTATCTTCCATTTTTCTGGAAACAGCTCCCTGTAGCCCATCCTTCGTTCGTAAGTGAATAGTCTGCCACAACCCCCTCATGACTATATCCTCCTCCACATTCAACAAGTCTTCCCATCCCTAATTCATCTTCCAGCATGCAGAAGACTTATTCTCTTTGAAATATCTTCCATTGCATAAATCATTTCCTTCTCGTGGGCATTCTCCAGTCCATACCATACTTCCTAGACCGTACAGTCCACGCTGTCCCAGTAATATTCTCCAGTCCATACTATCATCCCTATCATTATAATGATCTCCAGTCCTGAAAACCCTCCCTATACTTGTAACATTCCCCAGTCAATGCCATACTCCCTATCCCTGTAACATTCTCTAGTTCATAACACTATCACTGTGATATTCTCCAGACACCACAACTCCTGTTATAACATACCACATCCGAGCTGCCTCCGAATATTTCGACTCCTTGATCAATATCATCACTGTAACGATCCACAGCTCTGTACTCATCCATATGTCTGGACTGTAATCCAGGACGATCTATCTGTGGAACATCCTCCAATGTATAAAACCCTTTCCCTCACTACCATTCTTTCGTATCCTTAACCTTACAACATCCTGGAGCCCGTGAACAACTCTCTTACTCTGTAACCACTGCCTATTCCTTTATCCCCGACTCTCACTAAGACACTCTGTGCATTTACAAGAAGTCAGTTGGAATGACACCTTAACTGAATTGATCAGACATGATTGAAATGTCATGATGGAGTTATGGGTCAGAATGACAATGGCTGGGAGGTGAACATTCAAGGGTTGTCAGGATTTCGAGTCATTTTTAGGTCGAATTAAGAAGCCGCAAGGGGCAGCAACCATGAGCAGGAATTCGTTTCTGCACACCAGAGGGTGATAGTAATGTAAATATGGTTACAGTCAGGAAACTGAATGTGCTTGCAACAAGGGGAGTACAGTTACTGTGTGTGACAGTAGTCTCCATCCCGA
>NW_025208972.1:0-11000 GCF_004010195.1 Chiloscyllium plagiosum | reverse complement strand
GAGGATTGGCAAATTGGATGCAATATTTTCCTGTGAATAACATACAGAGGGATGTGAAGGGATGTATTTCTGATTGGAGCTCTGTGGCCAGTGGTGCTTCAGAAGGATCAATTCTGCGAATTCCGTTTGACATTTACGTCAATAATAAAGATGTATATGTCAGCGGCCTGATTAGTAATCTGGCAGACCACGTTTCGAAAGGCATGTAGTGATTAGGAATAGTTAGGGGAATTGCGGATAATGGGGAAGGATGTTAAAAGGTTCAGCAGAATTTCGATCAAATGGAAAGACTGAAAAGAGACATGCAAGGTAATCAAAGGATTAGACAGATTTGACATTAAGAAGCTTTTTCATCGGATGGGGATGGCGAGCACAAGCTTTAATTTGCGGAGTGATACATACAGCACAGATGTCAGAGGTAGTTTCTTTACTCAGAATAGTACGGGCATAGAACAAAGTTCTATGTTCTATTGAGAAATGACGAATGAAATTTCATCGGTACAATTGTGAGATGATGCATTTTGGAAGTCAAATGCAAGAGAAAATTACACTAAAAATGACGGAACTTTTGAAACAGAAATATACTGATGGAACTTCAATGCAAATCCATAGCTCCCTGAAAATAACAACACAACAGGATGTGGTGATAATGAAGGAATATGTCATAATTACCTTCTGCGGTCGCAGCATTGACTTTCGATGTTTGCATGCCATGTTGTAACCGAATAAAACATCAGATCGACCACGTTTGGAATGCTGTGTGCTGTTCTCGTCACGAAACCATGGGAAGGATGTGCCAGGCTTTGCGAGCGTGCAAGAATGATCTACCAGCTTGTTGCCTGGATGTAAATGTGTTGACTATAATGAGTGTTTGGACACAGTTGGATTGTTTTGCGTGAGTGTCGGAGGCTGTGGGACGACAACGTACAGGTATATTGCGTTATGAAAGGCATGGATACTGTAAATAGTCGAAATGTCATTTGCAACGCGCAAATGTCAAATACGAGGTTGCCTCGGTTTCAGACGAGAGTGAGATTTTCAAGTGAGATGAATGAGGCAAGATTAATATTTCCAGTATGGGTAGAATCTGCTCAGATGGTGGTCGAAGCGGAAATGTGAGAAACGTTTTGAAGTGGCATTTAGACAGAAACATGAACAGGCAGAGCATAGAGGGGTATGGACCATGTAGAGACAGATGGTGTTGTTTAGAATAACATCATGGTCAGCACAGTCATGGTATGCTGAAAGGCCTCTTGCTATGCTGTGCTGTTCTGTTTTCTAACTTCCCAGCCTCCACCCTGTCAAAGCTCCTCAGATTCATGAACGTTTCATAAAATTTCTCCCTCATTCTGCAAACTTCCGGTGGGTTCAAGCTCAGTCTCCTTCACCTCTTCACATTATAAAAGACTTGCATTCCCAACATTAGCTGAATGAAGCTTCTTTCGCCTGCCTCCAATTCAAGGATAACTTTCCTTCGGGCATTCGGACTGTTCATAATATTCGTAGTGCGATCTGACTCGCACCTCGCATAGTTTTAGCATAACGTCTCCATATTAGACTGCATTCTTTTTTTCATAAATGCAAACATTTGGTGTATCATCTCTAATACCTGCTGACAGTGTAAACTACCATTTTCAGATTGATACACAAGAACTCCCACAACACTTTGTGCAATCAGCCTGAAAGCAAACAGTGTCAGCCTGGGTGTATGTTGGGAATATGCTGGAAGGCATTGTAAAGGAGTTGGCAATAAACAATAACTGGACACTGGCAAACAACGGAAGATGCATGATTTTATAATAGGCGAATATTTTTAAATCTGTTGTATTTTATATTTTCGTGCAAGGATAAATTTCAGAACAGATAAGGGCGGGTGAGGAGAGTGGTGGTAGGGGGATATTTGAAGGTACAGAAGCATTTTGACATATTTCAACAAGGCAGGGTCGTGGAACAGGAGAAGCAGGGCTTTTGCCTTAAACGTCTATTTTCCTGTTCCTCGGCTACTGCCTGACCTGCTATGTTTTTCCAGCACCACTCTCACCTTAACGCTAATCTCAAGAATCTGCAGTACCCACTTCTGTGATGTTTAAGCAAGGGACTAATTGTTACCGAGGGAGGGAATAGGGCCTCTTAAAAGTCAATGAGGCTGTCCATATGGAACCAATGCTGATGAGGGAGTTCGCAAACTAATATATTACATTAGGATTTACTGCGGAGAAAGACATCGAAGCTCGGGAACGTGGTAAAATTAATAATGATGTATTGAATACTGCTCACATTGGAGAACACAGAGGTTTAGCTTGTCTTGAAATGTGACAAAAGTAGAAAACACCTTGGTGTCACCAGGTGACATGTATCCCAACACCTTGTGAGAAGCCAGGGCAGAAATTGCACGGCCCCTGGCCGACATATTTGCATCATCTACAGCCACTATAGGCCAATGAGACTGATGGCAGTGAAAGGTAGGTTGTTGGAGGAGCTTCTGAGGCAGGGTCTTCAAACGTTTGGAAAGGCAAGGACTGATTGGCCATCGATAGCATGGCTTTATGCGTGGACAATCATGTCTCACAAACTTGATTGAGTTTTTGAGGAAGTAGACTAGCGATAGATCAAGGGAGAGCAGTAGACATATCTACATGGTCTTCAGCAAGGCCTTTGACAAGGTCCTTCATGGCAGTCTGGTTTACATGTTTAGATCACACATAATCACGGAACACTTTACAGCTGGATGCAAAATTGGATTGACAGAATGAGTTCATAAATGGTTTCGACTAAAACTGCAGGCCTGTAACCAATGGTGTGCCACTAGATTCGATGCTGGGTCCACTGTTGTGCATCATTTATATCAACAATTTGGTTGAGAACAAAGGAGGGCTTATGCCCGAAACGTCGATTCTCCTGTTCCCTGGATGCTGCCTGACCTGCTGCGCTTTTCCAGCAACACATTTTCAGCTCTGATCTACAGCATCTGCAGACCTCACTTTCTCCTTGAGAATAAAGGAGTCATAGTTAGGAATTTTGTGAATGACACTGAATGTGGTCGGAAAATGGACAGTGAAAAGGGTTATCTAAGCGGAGAATGCGGTCACCAGTACTGATGTACCAATAAGTTGAGGAATAGCAGGTGGGGAAATGCACGATGCTGTATTGTGATAAGGCAAACCGGGGCAGTACTTGTACAGTTAATTTTAGGGCCCTGTTTAATGTTGTCAAACAGAGAGATCTCGGAATGCAGGTAAACAGTTCTTTGAAATTTGTGTCACATGTGGACAGGTTGTTGATGAGGGAATTTGGACCGCTTTCCTTCATGGATCAGAGCATTGAGAATAGGAATTTGGACGTCATGCCATCGCTATACAGGACATTAGTATAGCCACCATAAAAGCATTGTTGATCATGTCGAAAAACTCAACTTTGCGTGGCACGGTGGCACAGTGGTTAGCACTGCTGCCTCACAGCGCCAGAGACCCGGGTTCAATTCCCGCCTCAGGCGACTGACTGTGTGGAGTTTGCACATTCACCCCGTGTCTGCGTGGGTTTCCTCCGGGTGCTCCGGTTTCCTCCCACAGTCCAAAGATGTGCAGGTCAGGTGACTTGGCCATTCTAAATTGTCCGTAGTGTTAGGTCAGGGGTAAATGTAGGGGTATGGGTGGTTTGCGCTTCGGCGGGTCGGTGTGGACTTGTTGGGCCGAAGTGCCTGTTTCCACACTGTAAAGTAATCTAAACTGGTTCATGTGTGTCCATTAAGGAAGGATGTGTCCATTAAGGAAGGATATCTGACATTCTTAAGTGGTCTCGCTTACATGTGAAATCAGACCAACAGCAATATGGCTGACTCTGAGCCGCCTCCGGGCAATTAGCTGTGTGAAATGTATGGTGGTCCAATCGGTGATACACTCAGTCCATGAATGAATAAATAAAACTATATATGTTCCCCATCCTCCCACCGCCACCACCTCTGCAAATGCCGCCAACTACAGCAATTCAAACTGGCTGTGTAAAAGATTTTAGTCCCTTGTTCCTCTTGGTATCAATCTCACCACCTCTGTCTTCTTCAAGTCTCCCCGTTCCTAACATCTCATTTAAACCTGACACTGTTTCCTCTTACTGTTGCACTCTTGCTATTAGGAGATTCGTTGCGATCCAATTAATAAATATTCCCATATCTCCAAAGCATTGTTTTTTCAGAATTGTTAGTTTTTCTGTCTTTTTCAGCATCCCTTAATCAAATCAGATCCTTCATCCCTGCGTAAAGTCTCCCAAAATTATCACAATGTCTTTGTTACAAATTCGAATAAATTCCTGTTTCATGCAGTGTTGAGCAATGGAATGCTGCTTAGCAACAGAAAATCTCTTCTTCTGCTTGTATTTGGGACACATGGTACTCAGAATCTGGATTCCAGCTGACTCAACTGCATAATCGGAGGCCAAATGTTTTTTTTTCTATTATGCCTTTGTTGTCCATTACTGTCAGATTTACCCATCCCACTTTCCCATTCTGCCAGAGGCCCTGCAAGGTTGTTCACTGTTACATATTTATGTTCTTCGTTTTCTTCGCTCCGTAACTACATCTCTCTCGTGTTGAATCGCATGTATCTCTTTGCTACATGTCCATGTACGATATTATGGATAATTTGTCCGTTCCATAAAATAACTTTTCAATTTAGGTTTCCCAATAATTTCCTGCCACAAAGCTATTCGCTAATGTATACTTTTAGTGAAATCTGTACCGTCCTGTTCATTCCTTCCTGTTTATCTTCTGCCACAACACCGTGTTGTTCAGATGCTTCACATTTTCTCTTTGGATTTTGGAAGGTCCTTTCACCTGAACACTATCACTGCATCCTCTCTGTCAGTTTAAAGCCCTATCCTTCAACCTACTGCCATGATTGGCCAGGACAGAGGTCCCAGCATGTTTCCTTGGTGCCCAGTGCAATGGGACTTTTTCTTATTCACTGGTGAGAGACAGACGTTTCTGGCGGGCCAGAATTTCATGCCCACCCACAGCTGCCCTTGCGCTGAGTGGCTTGCTCGTCCATTTCAGGCGGCAGTTGAAAGTCAAACCCATTGCTCTGGTTCTGGAGTCATATGCAGGCCTGAGTGCTGCCGAAAACACATTTCCTTCCTTAAAGGATATTAAGCAATCAGATGGGTATCCCTGACACTGGCATTAAATGCTCGATAAACCGTCTCGTGAGAATGATACTGGGCCGTTATCTGTCCCACTCATACCTCACTCATCCCTGAGTACTGATACCAGTGCACCATGAGTCAAATCATTTTCAGCCTGACCACTGTTTTAACCGGATACCTTCCTACAGCCTGGTGATGTTATTCAGTATATCTCCATGTGGTGTCCCTCACTGTGTGAGTTTAATTGTTGTCTCTGTCAATGCCCCTGGCTCTTGCAGCCATTCCAAATCTCGAGACAACAAAATTCTCCACTCCAGAGAGGCAGGACTGCACAGTCTAGGGATGGAGACTGGACATTTTCAGATCTCGGAGGGACTGAGTATTATTTTCCATGTGTAATCCTCGCTGCAATAATCAATTTTCCGAATCTATCCTTTTCCTGACTACCTTATGTACTTGGGAAGTTTCTGACTCAATAAACTTTGTGTTTTATCCAAGTCACAGTAAACTTCTCCAAACACTGCTTCTCTATACCTCCTTTTTCAGTCATCCCCATCAGCCTCCACATCTCTGCATGTCTCCATAATCTTCGCCAGGCTGAATGATTCTCTCCACCTCATTAATATCGATCAGAATCCACAACCTTCCCGATCTCGATGACCTCCTCCAGTCCCTCCAATTCTTTCTTTTTCTGTAACCTCCCCCAGCCACTTCAATCCTTCCGATCTATATAAATTCCTCCAATCACTACAACCCTCCATATCTCTGGAACTTCCCCAATCACTCCAACTCTTCCTATTTCTATAAACTCCCCCAGTCACTCCATACCTCGCTCTCTCTTAAGCTCCCCTAGTTATGACATACTCTGGGACAAAAGCAGCAACATGGCACGGAGTTAAAAGGTCAGCTGTGATCATAATCAATGTGGAAACAGGCTCGTGGAGTTGAATGGCCTGCCCCATACCTCTCTGTACTATGTTTCTGTGTAACATTCCCTATCTCTGTATCTACTTGAATCTCTGCTACCTTTCCCATCTCTGTAACCTACACAACCTCCTACACTGGAACTTTCTCAGACCACAGAATTCTCCATATCTGTAAAACCTACTCCAGTCCCTACAGCTCTACCAATCTATTTACTCCTCCAGCCGAACCTCTCTGTGTCTTTGTAACTTCCTCTAGCTGCTGGAACCCTATAAATATCTGTAAATTCATATCCTACAGCGTCCCTACCTTTGCGTTCCCATCCAATCCCTACCGCCGAATGTGCCTCTGTGACATTTTCCCACACATTGACACCTCTTCCAAAGTTGCAACCTTCCGTGTCTCTGTTACCTTCACCTGCTCCTTCAGCCCTCCAAGTCTGTATGATCCTCTGTAGTTCATCCGCCCACTCTATCTCTGCTATATCCTCCAGTCTTCATAGCCCTCCTTACATTTGAAATCTCCTTTGGTACGTATAAAAATCTCTTTGTAACTGCTCCAGTCGCTATATCACTCCCCATCTGTCAGGCATACTCCAATCCCCACAGACTCTGCAGCCCACCCTCTCACTCACCTCCCCCAGGCCCTGCAAGTCTCCTATATTCGGTATATTTTTCCAGGCCACAACAGCACTCCACATTTCTCTTTGCTCCTCCACTCCTCACAGCCCTGCCCGCACCTCACACCCTCTCCCTTTGTGTTCTCTGCAACCCTCCCTCAGAGTTTCGTGTTACTGTTCCTCAAAATGTCCCTCGATTGGTAAACAGCTCCAACCCTCCAATCTCTGTAAACTCCAACAGCTCCAACATCTCTCCTCATCTGTGTAACTTCCTCCTCCAGTTCTTAAACGCTCTCAAAATGTGTAGACCCGACAATCCTCCCGATGTGTTGTCCTCTCCCGGCAATACTCCCGATCTGCAGAACCCACTCCAAAACCTGCGACTCTTTTGATCCTTTTCCTGCAAGGCTCAATGTCTATTTAATTCCCTTCTAGTGTTGTCAATCACCCTGTCCATGTGAGCTCCACTAGTCTCTACATCCATCTACTGATCTCCATAACCTTTTCAGCTCTCACACCCCTGTCTGTGTAAACGTCATTCTCCCCTTCAACACTTCCTACCGCAGGAATCTCCTCCAGTTTGTGCGATGGTCCCTATCTGTGTAAGTGTCTCCAGGCCCTAATGTTGTTCTCGTGTCTGTAAGCTCTGCCAGATCATTACTCAGTAATATGTTCATTTGTAGAGCTGGCGTAAACGTATTGGGCTAAATGACATCCTTCTGTGTCATAAGACATCTGTGTGGTTCTGTGTGATGCCATGACAATCTTTCAACTCGAATAATCTCCTATCTCTGTAACCTCGTCTCTTCCATATGATCCATTCCGATCTCTACACTATCCATCAGCAAATACACCCCTCCTTATCTCTGTAACTCATACAGACGTAAAGCCACATTCTTTGTCTAGAATTTCCTCCAGCCCCTACAATACTCCCTCTCTCTTTAACAGTTATCAAGTCATTACAGCTCGCCCATTCTCTGTAACAACTCACATCCATGCAAACCTTCCAACCTTTGCGAATGCTCCAATCCACAAAACCAATAATGTCACTAACTCCCTTCTGCCCTGGCAAATCTCATTATTTCTATAACATCCTCCTGTCAATAGTGGGCGTTATGTCTGCAACATATTCCAGCATGTATAACTCTGCCCATGTCTATATCTTCATCCTCCCCTAAACTTTTCCCTGTTGTGTAACCTCCTCCAATGTCTAACCAGTTGTTTAACATCCTCAAGTCCCTACAACGTTGCCGATGGTGTACCCACCTCCTGCTGCTACACAGCTCAGTCTCTCTGCAAACTCCACAAACGATATCACTCCCTATCTGTGGGAACGTCTCGCCTTCCCTATCTCTGTATTCTCTACCAGATGTTAAAATCCTTCACGTAGCTTTAAACGCCATTATCTTCTTCAAATCCACAAGTTTCTAAAACACCCACCATTTTCTTAAATCCTCCCTATCTCTGTAAAACCCTTTAAGAAAAGTCACATCATTTTATGTAGAAACTCCTGTTATTAATTTCCTGCAGCATCAATGTAAGATTTTCTTTCTGCTTTCTTCAATCTCTCGTTTTCAACGTTCTCCACCAAGAACATTCCTTGTTATCTCTAATCTGTTCCAAAAACTCAAACCACCCGTACTTCTGTGAACCTTTCCATGAGTAAAATATGTGTTTGAAACTGATGCTATGAAGTTTGGAAGAATGTTATAAATTGAGGACAATTTGTAGAAACTAGAACATTTACAGAGTTTGGAAGAGCTATCGAATGTAAAAGATGTTACAGAGAGTGGCAATTTGTAGCCGCAGAGGCACGTGCGGCTGATTGGCTGTGCAGTTCAAGAAAATATTGAATTGACCTACAAATGCATAGAATGGGATACACCGACACTGACTGTGGGCCTCGGGACAGGATTAGGTACCAGTTGTTGACTCTGCACAGCTTGACAGATTGTATTTGATCTTCCTGATGGGATTTTGGAGCTCGGTTCCAAGATGGAAGAGAGCAGCTGTCCAGTTCATGCAACAGAGGGAAACTGGTACCTTCCTGATCTCATTGTGAGTCGGTTTTCCGGAATGGTTGTGAGATCTATAAATACCTAATGCGCTGGGGTTTGTTCAGTTCTGAGTGTATTTCCCTATACTTTGTGTCTCGATGTGATTCTGAAATGAAACAATTACAATGGAAGTTACGCCCCACAATAACAAGTTCTCGGTATCAATTCATGACAGCGGTCAGCTCACGAGAACCTCACATCAGAATAACTTCTCGCTTTCCGAAATGTTACAACTGAAAGCAACGTTTCAACTCGTGTGAATTGCTTCTGCATCATTGACCATAATCTGTGAAGATAGAAAGTTCACTTCCCCTGTCACTGTGTGGGCTCCATCCTCAGGACTGATGTGCCTGAATTCCCTGTCCCTGTCCCTGCTGCATTTATTTCTGGTGCACAGAGACTCAGGGCTGCATCATGTGAGAGGTTCTCCATGTATCATTTTTGTCAGCGTTCGTAAACGGCATCTGTTCAAAATGGTTTTGTAGCCAAAATATTGTTCTGGCTGGTCCAGCTCAGTTTTCATTTGAACCAAAACCAAAAAAGTACTTGTCTTTTGAATCTCCTTCAGCGCCTAAAAAAAATCCGTATCCCAGTAATGTCCCCCATCCTTCACTATTTCTGCAATCTCCTCTGTACCCTACAGCCATCCTGCTATCTATCACTTGCTGCCAGCCCTGAATTCCTTCCAAACTTTTCAACAAGGCCAATGAAATGAGAGTTTAAAATAGTATGAACGAAGTCAGACGTAGCTGTCATATGAAGATGTGGCTGCAGAGTGGCCAAGGTTGAGAACTGGATATTCAAGGGTTTACAACGTTTATACAGCAAGGATTAACAGGCCAACACAGTGAAGTAGCATTGTGTGAAAAGGATGGAATCAGAACTATTGTGATGTTAATCACTTTTCACACTGATCTTCCCTGCCCTCTTGCCTTATCCCTGTACATTGATCAGATATTGGTAACCTTTCAAGACTTCAGGAAATCGCACCACATACAGGAGATCATTTTGTAGACTATCTGCATTGGACAGAAAATGTTTTTACGCCCTTGTTCTTACTCCCTGGAGACTATCGCACATCAGGTGCCGATCTAGGCTGCGTTAAATTTGGTTTGAGAGTTTCTGCCTCTCCTATGCTTCCGTGTATGACTTCAAAATCCCTAGCAAAACATAGCTGAAATAACAACTTAACTCACTGCTTCTCTAATGTTTCAAACAATTACATTTAATATTCACCGCTGGTCTGGTGTCATGGAGGAACGTAATGTCCCTCTGCTGCACCATGCCATCCACCAGAACCTTACAGGTTTGTCCACAAAGGGGGCTCCCACCTCTGTCATGTTTAGGGCGGTTTCACATTGACAATTTTAGAGATGGCACCTGTAACAGGGAAGCCGGTTCATTCTGAGATATCAAGGCAGTGGGCTGTTGTTATAACAAAGGGAAAATCATCGGGATAATGCCAGATCAGAGGAAAACCACGCGGGCAGGGAAGGTAGCTAAATGAGGGAGATTGGGGATGGTGTAATGAGAAAACACACTTCTTATTCACAGGAAGAATATGGTGTCTCCCTTTCTACTGATGCCCCTGAAAATATGTGCACTCTCATCCTTTCCGCATCCTTCATTCTAATCTTTCCTCATGACTGCGCTTTCACTTTCGCAGGGTAACTAATATGCTCTATACTCTCTCCAGTCAAAATCCCTCCTTGCATGTGATGAGGTGACCAGGACCACACACAGTACACAAGCTGTGACTGAACTCATTATTTATGCAGTTCTGACAAAACATTCCTACTCTGAAATTCTCCACTTTGGCTGACAGAGGGACTAATGAAATTTCTGCTTAAGGAGATGATTGATGCGTGCATCTGCCGAAACTGACCATAATCTCATTTAATGTGCAGTCCTCTCGGTTGGGGATGTCCCCAAAAAGACTTGCGTTTCACGTCTCTGGCTGGTTTGCCACTTTCACCTGGACCCCATTGTTTCTGTTTCTAAATGTGAGCTCTTCTCAAATCCAAGCAAGTCATAAGGTAGGAGAAACTGTCTCAAACGAGCAGTCAGATTAATTGCACACGATCTTCCTTGAATAAATCCAAACCGACTGTCGTGGATTCTCTCAGACTTAGATTAGATTAGATTAGATTACTTACAGTGTGGAAACAGGCCCTTCCGCCCAACAAGTCCACACTGCCCCGCCGAAGCGCAACCCACCCATGCACCTACATTTACCCCTTACCAAACACTACGGGCAATTTAGCATG
>NW_025208971.1:14754-15692 GCF_004010195.1 Chiloscyllium plagiosum | reverse complement strand
GATTACGAGGTACATGGACAGGGTGGTTAGACATTACTCAAAGGGTCACACTTTAAAAGTGTAGGATTTTCGGTTTAGTGAAGATTGAGAATTGTTTTTCATCCAGAGGGTGTTGGGGTCTGGAATGCTCTTCTTGAGAGTGGAGTTGTCATGGTAACCTCAAACCATTAGAAACGACAAGCTTGTGCACTTCAAATGCTTTAAGATTCACGGCTACGGTCTTGTGTCGGAAAATGGGCCCAATGTCGACCGTGCTGTATTTCTGGTAGTGCAGAGTCTGTGCTTCTGTGATTGGCTGGCTGTGGAAGGTAAATCATTGAGTAGCTTAAGGTAGGAATTGATGGGTTTCTGAAGAGTATCTTAAGAAAATTGATAAGAGAGAACTTGTAACATTTTCTGGAAATATGTCAATGGCAAAATTAAGAGGAAAAGGGTGCAGATTTCTTCCAGTCTGATTCCATATAGCTGAGGACTGGGAAATAGCAGAACTATGGAGCAAATACTTCAGTTATGCCTTCACAGAAGAAAACAAAACAAAAAAAGAAAACTTCCAAGCAATACTAGGGAACTTTCGTCTTGTGAGAAAAAGGGAATAGAATGAAAATAGCAACTTTGTGAGAAAAAGGGAATAGAATGAAAATAGCAACTAAACAGTTTAGAGAAAGTGTTGGACTAAAATTAATGGGCACAGACAAAGTCAACAGAGATTTATGAAATGGGAATCATATTTGAGAAAGTGGCTTTTAGTAAAATTATGTGGGAGGTATCAATGCCATACGAGCGGAATCTCAGAAAGATTTTTGATAAAGCCCCAAGCCTATTGTGCAAATTCGAATCCTATGGGACTCGGGCTAATATATGGTCATAGATTTAGAATGGGAGAGCTGGCAGGAAACAGTGAGTAGGAATAAAACAATGTTTTATTTTTAAATGGAAGG
>NW_025208971.1:11717-14185 GCF_004010195.1 Chiloscyllium plagiosum | reverse complement strand
CACAGTTTGAAATAAAGTGCTTTCTAAATATAGACTACAATTCCCAGTTTCTGGCTCAGTTTCAAGGCCTGCAGAGCCGATTGCATTCCTGTTTTTGTTGAACACATTGATTGTACCTTTTGTCGACAGAGGGTTTCTGAGGCAGGATTTGCTGTTCAGCTGGTGCCCGACAAGGAATCGCGTCACAGTGAACGCCAGTTCACTTATTGCATTGCAGCCGAATTGTAATTAATCAACACGTGTTATTGGTGAACTGCCTATACATAGAATGGAGGCGCAAAACTGATGGGCTGAATGGACTGCAGCAGTTCTCATTTTATGTTTCACAATGTTTAAACATATTAAGGGATATGTATATTGTAAAGGGAAAACTGCGTTGAGGAGATGTTCGGCCATTAACTAGAATAGGGAAAGCTTAATGAGTTAAACCTGTGCCCATACCTCTTTCCTCACCTCCATCCAAGACCCTAAAAGGAGCCTACCACATCCATCAAAGTTTTACCTGCACATCCACTATGATAATTTATTGTATCCGTTGCTCTCCATGCGTCTTCTCTACGTCGGGGAGACTGGGCGCCTCCTAGTACAGCGCTTTCGGGAACATCTCCGAGACACCCGCACCAATCAACCAAACCGCCCCGTGGCCCAACATTTCAACTCCCCCTCCCACTCTGCCGAGGATATGGAACTCCTGGGCCTCCTCCACCGCCGCTCCCTCACCACCAGACGCATGGAGGAAGAATGCCTCATCTTCCGCCACGGAACACTTCAACCCCAAGGCATCAACGTGGACTTCAACAGCTTCCTCATTTCTCCTTTCCCCACCTCATCCTAGTTTCAAACGTCCAGCTCAACACTGTCCCCTTGTCTTGTCCGGACTTGTCCGACCTGCCCAGCTCCTTTTCCACCTATCCACTCCACCCTGTCCTCCCTGACATATCACCTCCATCTTCTCCCCCACTGACCTATTGTACTTTATGCTACTCTCTCCTCACCCCACCCTCCTCTAGCTTATCTCTCCACGCTTTAGGCTCTCTGCTTTTATTCCTGATGAAGGGCTTTTGCCCGAAACGTCGATTTTGCCTGTCCTCAGATGCTGCCTGAACTGCTGTGCTGTTCCAGCACCACTAATCCAGAAAGCTTAATGAATTATATGATGTATTCTTTCCAGATGCTTCTGTGCAGTGTGTGGGAAAGCTCTGTAAATGTTGTCACAAGCTCTCAGTTGTTAGGAAGGAGGTCACTGCAGGATCGACATGATTGTGTTTCCCTTTTCTGACAACGAGGCTGGTGCCGGGTGTTCTCTCTGGATTTATCGTTTAAGACCTGGGAGCAGTTTTATACAATTGAGAGCCTTGCTTGGCCGTTTCAGAGACCATTGAAGAGTATATCACATGCCTGTGTGTCTGGAGTCACTTTTAGGTCAAACCAGGAAAGCACGGGAGATTCACTTCCTGAAAGTACACTGGGGAAGGAGATCGACGTCTATAATCGACATTGAACACAAGATTACTATTACTGACACGGACATTAGATCTCGATATTTTATTAATTGTTTTTAACTTGCACCAGTTGCCAGAGAATTATCCTAGTCTGGATTAGCAATTCAATGACAATTCCACAACAGCACCATCTCCACATGGGGGCCTGTTGGAAACCACACTGAACCGATTATTTCTGTGCTGTTTGACAGCTCTATCAAAAATAACCCAACCAAATTGACTATCGTGATGGGTCTGAGGGCGTGATAATTGGTCTGATTGGAATTATTCCCTTCATAGGGGATGGGACATAGTTGAGTAATTACCCACATTGCCAGGGAGTTGTCAGAGTTGGAGCTGGAATGAAACAGATTCCTCAGGTACACGGCTTGTAGGGTAACAAAAGTCCTCAGTTCTATTGCAGGAATGGTGTCAGGGCTAAATTCACTGAATGAATACTTTTCTTCAGTATTCACTCAGGAACAGGGCATTGTTGTCGATGAGAATACTGAGGCACAAATAAGTAGAATGGATGGCTTTGAGGTATGTAGAGAAGAGGTGTTGGAAATCCTGGAAAAGGTGAAAATAGATAAGTCCCCTGGGCCTGATGGCATTTATCCTAGGATTCGCTGGGAAGCAAGGGAGGAGATTGCAGAGCCATTGGCCTTGATTTTTATGTCCTCTTTGTCTACAGGAGTAGTCCCAGAAGACTGGAGGATAGCAAATGTGGTCCCCTTGTTCAAAAAGGGGAGTAGGGATAACCCTAGTAACTATAGGCCGGTGAGTCTCACTTCTGTTGTGGGCAAAGTCTTAGAGAGAATTGTAAGGGATAGGATTTATGCACATCTAGACAGGAATAATGTGATCAAGGATAGTCAGCATGGTTTTGTGAAGGGCAAGTCGTGCCTCACAAACCTTATTGAATTCTTTGAAAAGGTGACGAAGGAGGTTGATGAGGGGAAAGCGGTAGATGTGGTATAAATGGAT
>NW_025208971.1:0-10751 GCF_004010195.1 Chiloscyllium plagiosum | reverse complement strand
TCTGCAGAGAAAGAGAAACAGAGTTAGTGTTTCCAGTCCAGTGTGACAATTCTTCAAAACTGAATACAATTGCAAAATGGTCTTTTAATCCCTTGCCAGATGTGGAGGATGGGTGGCAGGGAAAAGAGGGTGTGGCAAAAGAAAAACGCGCTTTTAGCAGTGGTGAACGAGAAGATTCTGTATAATGGGTCGAAGTTAAGGTGTGAATCGGGGAAAGGGGTTCCCTCTATTGAATGCAAGATAAAGAAGTCACAACCACACAAATTCAAACGGAGGCCAGGAGGGAGAATGTTGACCATGTGGTATTATATAAATCTGGCCACGGAAACTTTTTCACTGTCGTGATCATTACCCCCTTTAGACAAAGGAATTCAGGTGCTTGACTTCTTATTGGCACTAGTAAGCGTTTCATGTTACCTTAGTTTTGTAATATGGAGAAAAACAAATCACAGTATGACGTTTGGGCTGAGTGTTGGTTACCTGTCATTTTTAATACCGTTTCAATTTGCAGTGCGTATCTTTAAACGCTTGTTCTTGAAGTCAGAATCAAATGGAGTGTAGGATGTTGAGGAGTGACATTATAGAAACTTATAACATCATGAGAGGTATGGATAGGGTGAATAGCCAAGGTCTTTTCCAAAGGGTAGGGGAATCCAAACATAGAGGGAATAGGTTTAAGGTGAAAGAGGGTAGATTTAAAAGGGACTAAAGGGCAGCGTTTTTACACAGAGGGCGGTGTGGGTATGGAATGACCTTCCAGAGGAAGAGTGGGAGATGCAAGGACAGTTACAAAATTTAAAACTCATTTGGTCAAACATATGAATGGGAAACATTTAGAGGCACATGGACCTAATGAAAACAAATGGGACTAGTATAGTTTGGGAAAACCTGGCAAGCATGAAGATTTAGAAAACATTCACGCAGAGTCAGGGTGGGTTGTGAAAGAGAAATGATATTTTGCCCTGTAAAATAATGCAAAATATTTCTGGAGATGCCTGAAAATGTGACAACGGTCTTTGTAAAGGGGATCTGGTAGACACGAGGCTTTCCAGAGATTTGCCAAAAGGTATTACAAAACAAATTTTCTTACACAAAACAGAAGCTCCAGGATGTCGGATACTGTATTGACATGGGATGATGATTGGTTAACACAGAAATCGGAGAGTCAGGATTAATGGATCTTTATGATAAAGGTACGTCTGCTGGAGTATCAGTCTGATGGCCTCAGTTAATTGCAATCTATGCTGACAGCTTGAAGGAGGGAGCTGAATGCAATATACATCCGAGTTTGAGAATGACACTGATAATCAAAAGGTAGGCTGTTCTTTAATGGAGAGAACTTTCGGAAAAGGAGCAGTACAAAGGAATTGGAGTCTTCCTGAATATGAAACATAAAATCAGCATGTTGATGCAGCAAGTAACTAGGTTGGTACATTCGGCGGTTTCCTGGGAAGAAAGGGTTGTGTTATTGAGAATCTCTAAGATGGTGAGGCGATTTAAATAATGAGGGTTTAACTGAATGAGGAGTGATAATGCTGAAACCTACAAGACAGAAGAGGTTGGACAAGGAAGATGTTGAGAAGTTGTTTCCATTCTTGAGCAAAGTGTCGAACTCGAGGATATAGATACCGAATAAGGAACATCGATTTCAATCTGAGATGTAGAGTCATGGCTTCTCTCCGAAGGTAGTGAATGTCTGGAACTCCCTAACCCAGAGAGGTGTGGAGGGATACAAGGAGTCGGCAAGATAGTGGAGTTGGGGCCTGAGGTAGATCAGCCATGTTCTATCAATTGACAGAGTTAGCTTGAGGGGCTGATTGACCTACTCCTGTTCCTATTTATTAATTTCACATATCATGCTTTTGGAACGTAATAGGTTATTTTGCTGGAAATCGTGTGGCACAATGTTGCATTCAGGGAGAGCAGTGAATTTGTTGTTTTAACTCTGCGTGGGGTATGTGGCTGTTAACCAGCGTATCTACATCTGCAACATGACCCACATCTGGAGCAGAAGTTACAGAGAAGCCTGGAAACAGAGACTGGGGGTTGGCGTGGTGGTCACTTCCTGATCCAGCCTGGATTTTCCAAGTATATTTCCAAAACTACACCTCACCATCGGAGTGGCCTCGATCTGCCCCTGCTTTGCAGGTCCGAGGGCTGAATGGAACATCAGAACATAGGGCTGAGGGACACAAGTGGGCCATTCGGCACTTTCACACTACTGCACCAGTAAATAAGGACATGGCTCATCTCATTGTGATCCCAGCTGCACGTTTCTTTCCATACACCATTATTCCTGATTCAACTGTCCACGGAAAATCCGACAAAGCCAGCTTAGATATAATATAAAGATCCAGCCATCCCAAACTTCTGGGAAAGAGAATGCCCACTTGACTGAAATCCCAGTTCTCCTAATTCCTGCTCTGACGGAGGTTGGAGGATGTCACTGTTTCCTTTTCTAGTCCCACTCTTCCACTGCTCACAACAAATTTTAAATGTAACCAAGTTGGTGATATGGCCGATGATAAAGGTCTCAGACTGGGTGAGGTTCAGTGTCAGGAACAAGTCAGCTAGGTTTCTTAAGTCAGCCACAAGTAACTAATAGAACTAACGGATGCACATAGTGGATTTGTGGTTAGCACTGCTACCTCCCATCGCCAAGGAGCTGCGTTCAATTCCAATCTCGGGCAACTCTCTATGTGGATTTTGAACATTCTCCCCGTGTCATGTGGGTTTCCTACCAGTGTTATAGCTTCCTCCCACAGTCCAAAGATATGCAGCTTGGAGAGGATTGGCCATGCTAAATTTCCCATAGTGTAGGTTAGATAGATTAGTCATGGGAAATGCAGGGTTACATGGATAGAGTAGGGGGGCAGGTACGGGAGGGGATACTGTTCCGAGGGTCAGTGTGGACTTGATGGACAGAATGTCCTGCTTCCACACTGTAGAGATTCTATAAAAACAACAAGAAGTTTGGACAATACAAACACCCAATGGGTATCTATCTGATCCACTCTCCTCTAGGTTTTGTATGTTACAATAAGTTCACCTCTCAGTCCAAGAGTAACCTGTTAATGACTTCATAATATAAGACCATCATCCCTGGAATACATGAAGTGAAACATCTCTGAACTGCTTCCAAATTAATTATATCCTTTCTCAGGTAAGGAGACAAATATGATCTCACGCACAGTTGCAGTTAACTTTTGTTTTCTCAGTGGTGAGAGTATTTGGAACTCTCTTCCCCGCAGAGCTTTGGAGGAAGAGATATTGAATATGTTTGAGGCACACACAGAAGGTTCATAAGTAACAACAGAGTGAATGATAATCGAGGAATGGGCAGCAATTTGCAGTGTAGGGCAAAATGTAGACAGTGATACAAAAATCACACAGCTCCAGAACATCCAGGAATATAATGCAAACCGAAATGATAATATTGATAAAATGTTAAGGGGGAATCCAAGATGGCGGCGATCTGGAAGGTCTGCTTTGTTGGGCTCTGCATCATAGCACGGGCAAAATGGTTCCCTAACCCACTCCATCCCAGCAACTTACTTAAAATTCAACCCTAAAAGAGTGATAGAGTCTTTACTGATCTCGTTTTATCAGGTGGAAATGACAAAACATGGGAAAGGACCGAGTCAGTCCCAACAAGTGGTGCAGCCATCAGAAGCATCGAGCCTGCCTGAGGCTGTAGCTGCAACCCATTCTGTTCGTTCCATGGACCCAGTTAGCCACCAGACCTTGGTCACTGAGTTCACCAAGTTATGTGAAATGATTGAAGGCATGATTAAAGAAAAGTTCAGCCGTGGCTAGAACCACTACCATTCTCAGACGCGCTCCAAAAACATGAGCAGCAACTTGACAGCCTTAGAAACAAAATGGACGATGTCAAGGGCCGAACTGCATGACAGAGTCTGCGATAAATTCCTCACAAGACAGGATCATCACCCTTGAAAACAGGTCCGTATCTTAACTGAATATGATGACGACCTTGAGACCAGGGGCAGGATGAAGAATGTTCACATCGTCGGTCTGCTGGCCCAGACAGCAGGTGGTCAGCCAGTGAGTATTTTTTGAGAACTGGCTGCAGCGATTCCTTCACTTCGAAACTGAAGAGGGACAGGTGAAGACTGAGACAGTTCATCGGGTTACGGTGCACAGGTCAGGCTCAGACCCTGTACTCGTGCAGTTACATAGTTATGGGGATAAACAAAGACTAATGGAAGCTTCCAGAACCCAGGGGAAAGATCCAATAGCTTTAATTCACGGGCTCCAGGATTATGTCTTTTTGGGATTTTCAGCGGCGGTGATTCTGAAAAGAAAAATCGTTTGATGATATGGAACATAGAACATTATAGCGCAGTACAAGCCATTCGGCCCTCGATGTTGCGCCGACCTGCCATACTAATCTGAAGCCCACCTAACCTACACCATTCCATGTAAGTCCATATGCATTTCCAATGACGCTTTAAATGTACTTAAAGTTAGCGAATCTACTATCGTTGCAGGCAAAGCATTCCATGCCCTTATTACTCTCTGAGTAAAGAAACTACCTCTGACATCTGTCCTATATCTATCACCCCTCAATTTAAAGCTATGTCCCCTCATGCTCACCGTCACCATTCTTGGACAAAGGCTTACCCTATCTAAACCTCCGATTATCTTATATGTCTTTATTAAGTCACCTATCAACCTTCTGCTCTCTAACGAAAACAGCCTCAAGTCCCTCATCCTTTTCTCGTAAGACCTTCCCTACATACCTGGTAATATCCTAGTAAATATCCTCTGCACCCTTTACAAAGCTTCCACATCCTTCTTATAATGTGGTGACCAGAACTGTACACAATACTCCAAGTGCCACTGCACTAGAGAGTTGTACAGCTATAGCATAACTTCATTGTTCCGGAACCTGGTCTCTCTATTAATAAAAGCTAAAACATTGTATGCATTCTTAACAATCCTGTCAACCTGGGTGGCAGCTTTCAAGGATCTATGTACCTGGACACTGTGATCTCTCTGCTCATCTGCACTACCAAGAATCGTACATTAGCACAGCACTTTGCATTCCGTTTACTCTGACCAAAGTGAATCACCCCAGACTTGCCCGCATTAAACTCCATTTGCCAGCTCTTAGCACAGCTCTGCAGCTTATCTGTGTCTCTCTGTAACCTATAAAATCCTTCGTCATTATCCACAACTCCTCCGACCATAGTGTTGTCTGCAAATTTACTAACCCACCCTTCTCCGCCCTCATCCAGGTCGTTCATAAAAATGATGAACAGCAGTGGACCCAACACCGACCCTCGCGGTACACCACTACTAACTGGACTCCAGGATGAATATTTCCCTTCAAGCATGGCCCACTGACTTCTTTCAGAAAGCTAATTACGGATCCAAACAGCAAAATCCCCCACAATCCCATTACTCTGCATTTTGTACCATAGCCTACTGTGGGGATCCTTATCGAACGCCTTGCTGAAATCCATATACACCACATCAACCGGTTTATCTCATCGACCTGTTTGGTCACCTTCTCAAAGAACTCAATAAAGTTTGTAAGGCACGACCTCCCCTTCATAAAACCGTGCTGACTATCCCTAATCAATTTATTCTTTTCCAGATTATTATAAATCCTATCCCTTATAACCTTTTCCAACACTTTGCCATCAACTGCAGTAAGGCTTACTGATCTATAATTACCAGGATTGTCTCTACTCCCCTTCTTGAACATGGGAACCACATTTCCCATTCTCCAGTGTTCTTGCACTATTCCTGTAGACAATGACGGTTTAAAGATCATTGCCAAAGTCTCGGCAATCTCCTCCCTGGCTTCCCAGAGGATCCTAGGATAAATCCCATCCGGCCCAGGGGACTTATCTACTTTCACACTCTGCAATATTTTTTAATATCTCCTCCTTGTGAATCTCAATCACACCCAGTCTAGTAGCTTTTATCTCAGTAGTCTCCTCGACAACATTGTCACTTTCTAGAGTGAATATTGTTGAAAAATATTCATTTAGTGCTTCCCGTATCTCCTCTGACTCTACACACAACTTCCCAGTACTTTCCTTGATTAGTCCTAATCTTACTCTCGTCATTCTTTTATTCCTTAAATACTTATAGAAAGCCTTAGGGGTTATCCTGATTCTATCCGCCAACAACTTCTCATGTCTCCTCCTGGATCTCCTGAAATGCTTCCTTTAGGTATTTCCTGGCTACCCTGTAACCCTCAAGCGCCCTAACCGAGCCTTCACATCTCATTCTAACATAAGCCTTCTTCTTCCTCTTGACCAGAGATTCCATTTCCTTCGTAAACCACGGCTCCCGCACTCTACATCTTCCTCCCTGCCTGACAGGTACATACTTATCTAGGACACACGGTAGCTTTTCCTTGAATAAGCTCCACATTTCTAATGTGCGTATCCCCTTCATTTTCCTTCTCGCTCCCATGCTTCCTAAGTCGTGCCTAATCGCATCGTAATTGCCTTTCTCCCAGCTGTAACTCTTGCCCAGTGGTATACACTTATCCCTTGCTATCACTAAAGTAAACATAACAGAATTGTGATCGCTTCCACTAAAGTGCTCACCTGCTACCAAGTCTAAAGCCTATCAAGAGAAGAGTAAGGAAACTCGGGAATTAGTATTCCCCCTGGTACCCAACCGTTCTCCATATTGCATTTAATGGATCCATGAACTCGTCTGACTCTGCAGAGAAAGCGAAAACTTAGTGGATATTTTAAATTCCCCTGTCAATTTTGTTTAGTTTTTTGGCTTTTTATATGTTTAGTTTTGGATAGATTTGAGAGCTTGTCAGTTGTAGTAGTTTTAGATTGTGTAGCTTTTAAGCTCTATGAGACTTTGTTCATTAATCAGTAATTGGAGTTCTTCCTCTCTCGAGTTCAAATGTTGCTACAGTGTGTTGTGGATAATGATGTGCTTAAATGGTGTACCTGGAACGTTAAAGGGAGCCATTGACCATTCAAGAGGAAAGATTTACTTTCTAGTCCTAAAAAGAAGAGGGTGGATGTTTCCTATTGCAGGAGATGCAGCTTGATGACAAGAAACATTTGACGTTACAACAGGGAGGGTTTGAATGCGTTTTTTTTCGTCTTTTAATACTAGGAGTAGGGGAGAAGCCAAACTGGATAAGAAGAATCTTCCATTTAAATTACTAGATTGTATTTGACACTCACGGGAGGATCATAATACCCCACGCCTTGAACTATGGTAAATAATCCAATATTTTAAATGGCATTTGGGACCACCCCCCTCCCCGCACACAATCTAAAAATCCTGGTAGATGCATTTTCCAAATTCAGTTATCTTGCATCATAGCACATTATCGTAGAAGGAGATTTCAACAATCTTATGGACCCCACGGTGGGCAGAGTGTCCAAACGTCCCTCAATACCCTCGTTATAATGTTAGTGATTGGTGGATTTGTGTGCAGAACAAGAGCTGGTGGATATCTGGAGGCACATCCAGCACACAAGTAGGACTTTTATTTTATTTTGTTCTTTAACCCGCAGAACTGCTACACGCGGGTTGATATCTTCCCGATCCCTGCAGCAATCTTAGATTCGGTGGCATCCTGCACAGTTGGGAATATTACCATTTCTGACCATACTTATTGATAAATATTTAGGGAAATATAACAGATTCGAGACACTGGCGAATGTATCCCTTTATTCTTAAGGCTAGTTAGTTCATTGAGTATTTCTGTAATGAATTCAGATCTTTCTTAGCCATTAATTCAGATTCAACCAGTAACTCATCCGCTCTATGGGAAATTTCAAAGGCTTATGCCAAGGGAATAATGATTCGTAGGATGCAGCAGAAGGGAGACCAGGAACGATGCCTTGAGGCACAGCTGAGGGCAGCCGAGAGGGCACACTGTGATAGACCCTCAGTGGCTAAGCTGCAGAGCATCACAATGCTTCGGTCTACAGTGAATTCCACGCTCACACAGACAGCCAAGAAGAAACTTACTTTTGCAAAACAAAGGCAGTTTGAACATGATTATAAGCCAGGCAAATATTTAGCCCATCTTGCCAGGAAAACGAGCGTCCCTCTCAAGCCATTGCCTCAATTAGGGAAGGTACTGGGATCCTTACCTTCGATTCCAAAACGATTAATGCCTCCTGTCCGAGATTTTACTCCGAATTATATCAGACTTGCCATGATGAGAATAGATGGATTAAGTTGGAATCATTTTACAAGAACCTGGATCTTCCAAGAGTAACCCCTGAATAAGCGTTATGCCTTAATGTTCCATTGTCAGCACAGGAAGGTGGGAAGCAGCTTCAGAATTAAAGGTGCAAGTTCCTGACAGATTTCCTCGTGAAGTTTATAAATAAATTTATAAACCTTCTGTCGGGGCTGTTGTTTAACATGTTCTTTCACTCATACAGTCACGAATCCCTCCCTCCATCCTTAAGAGAGGCTCATATCTCTCTCATGCTGAAGAAAGGACGACCCTGGAGGTTTGTGCTTCTTACACGCCAATCTCACTTTTAAATGTTTGCTTCAAAATCCTATCTGAGACCTGTGCATTAAGGCTGGAAACCTTGCTGCCTTCTGTTGCCAAAGAGGACCAAACAGGCTTTATAAATGGCTGCAGATCTTCCGACAATGTGAAGAGGTTACTCAATATGATCCAACAACAATCTGCCCAGGGATTATTGATCTCTTTAGATGAGAGAAGGCATTTGATTGGATTGAGTGGTCGGATCGCTTCTGTACATTAGAACGGTTTGGTCGACGCAAAGTTTTATCAAGTGGGTAGGGTTCTTTACCGTGATCCTCTGGCTGTGGTTCTCACTAATGGTGTGGCCAACCAGTAATATTAATATTTCTCCAGGCAGCCGACAAGGCTGACACCTTTCACCATTGCTGTTTACGTTGGTGATTGAGCCATTGGCGGAGGCCATCCGTCGGGATGCCAACACATCTGCCCCAGATTTGGGATAGAAGTCACTTGAGATTACATTGTATGCAGATGAGGGTCTTATGTTTTTGTCAAATCCCGCAATTTCGGGAGTTCATGTGATGCAATGCATTAATTCGCTTGTTGCCTTTCCGGGCGATAAGATTAATTTTACAAAGTTGGAGGCCATGCCCATGGGAGGTCTTAGGGAAATACCTGATAATGAGGCTAAATCCTGGTTTCCTTTTAAATGGTCACAGGGGTGACTTCTCTATTTCAGTATATTTATTACTTCTGTCTTTGATTGGCACAGTGGTTCGCACTGCTGTCTCACAGCGCCAGTGACCCGGGTTCAACTCCCGCCTCAGGTGACTGACTGCATGGAGTTTGCATGTTCTCCCCGTGTCTGCGTGGGTTACCTGAGGGTGCTCCGGCTTCCTCCCACAGTCCAAAAATGTGCAGGTTAGGTGAATTGGCAATGCTAAATTGCACGTAGTGTTGGGTGAAGGGGTAAATGTAGGGGCATGGATCTGTATGGGTTGCGGGTTGGTGTGGACTTGTTGGGCCGAAGGGCCTGTTTCCACACTGTAATAAATCTAAGATGTATTTTTGGAAAAACACATGGCTGGTTTAGTTCTTTTATTTGGCACCATAAGCGATTCTTTATCAAGCTAATAAAATTGCAACAGCTCCACAGATTGTGGGGAGTTGATCTCCCCGATTAAAAGCAATCAATTAAGTTTTTTTTTCATCGTATTTGAGTGCCTGGGCTGCTGAAGTCCCTGCATCAATAGGGCTAGACATTGAGCCCTCTCAGACAAAGTGAACCCTTATTAGTCTGTTGTTCTTAGATAAATTGACCACGTTTATGGAGTATTGTCAGAAACTAATGATGATCAATACTGTTAACGCATGAAGGACAATACGTCAGATTGACGGCAATATAGCCAAAACCATGTTTCTTACCCCGTTAATTGGTATCCCGGTTTGTCAACCAGGGATAATGGATTACAGGTTTAAACTGTGGGCAGGGAAGCAAGGGGGATGTTGCTGCTGGCAACACATTCAATGCTCTCACAACTTTCTGTGCAAAGTTATGGCAGCAAACCACTGAGCCACCACGTGTTACTTGAGGGAGAAACAATGATATCATTTGATCAAAAAACTCGTAAGTATGGACTCCCGAGTAGAGACTTCTTCATTTCCTTCCAGATTAGAGATTTGATTTAAAAAAAAGGACTCTTACAGATACGATACAGAGAAGCGGTGGCTTATTGTTAAGAATACACTCTCTGTCAGTACCCTTTACCATTTGTTGGAGAGTGGCCCTCAGAAAAGACTGTGCAGCTTCGTGACGTCTATGCGAGAGAGTTGTGGGTTTAGATCATTTCGGAGACATGCGAGGATATTTGTGAAAATGTTCAATGGATTTTGATCTTAATAGGACCCATTCCATGCAGTTGAAAATTCTTCATAGGGTCTATCTGACACCAGATTTTCTCTCACAATTCAAAGTGGGATTATCTTCAGCATATTCTCAATGCAGAATGACTACAGGCACTCTTACTCATTGCATGTGGTCCTGCTGCAGACTTCGTATATATTGGAGTACAGTGTTAGATGTGGTAGAGTGGGTCTTGGGGACCGAATTGGAGATGGACCCGATTTCTCTTTCGTGGGCATGCCCAGAGTATTTCACACAGATGCATATGGGGAAACGTCCTTACTTTCTGGGCTAGAAAAGATATTCTGTGGTGCTGGATGTCTGAAAACCCCCCGGGTCTGTTGGGTTTTTGTAAGCTCATCATGGGGAATTTCCCTT
>NW_025208970.1:13408-15691 GCF_004010195.1 Chiloscyllium plagiosum | reverse complement strand
TGTCGTTTTCATTTCATGAATTTTCTGTTCCTCTACTGAAATTATTTCTATCTCTGCAAGTGGGATTGTAAACCCGTACAACGTATAATCGTTCGAACAGCCTCGAAGGTTCTTATGTATTTTTAAAGCACACACCCATCCATCAAATTGGCTATGTTTAATTCCTTCCAACTCAACATAAGTCTGACTTGGTTCCTACTTTATGTTCTTCAATCGCAGTCTATGTGCTTTTGTTGCCAGTTCAGAACATTTCAAATGTTTGACCTCCTCGTAATGCCTTCACCGTTCATCTGGCGGCGCCACAAAAACCTCACACGTTCGGCCTACAAGTTTATTCTGAACTAGCAATACTCATAAATCCTCTGACCGCTCCATAAACCTAGCCAATTTTTCAAGTGCAATAAGTAAGGTTTCAACGTATTTCTCATCGAAATGTGGCAGAGTTTTGACGTATTTGTATACATGACAACCATCCTTTAATCTTCAACCGGTTAACTTGACTTTGCTGACTAAGTTGCAACTTCTCAAGTTCGAGTTCTCTTTCTCGTTATTTCTCCCTTTCTTCTCTCTCTCTGCCCAACTATGAGCCAATTCTCTCCCCGTCTTTTTTCCTCCCTCTGTCTATTTTTTCTCTATCTCTCTCCCTCTCTTTCTCTTAACTCCATTTTCCTCAATTGTAATTTATGTTTTTGTTCTAGCTCTACTGCACGTGTCTCTTTCTATGACACACATAATTGTTTGTCTAACTTACTTACAATTTCAACTTTACTTGGTCTTTAGTTGAACACAAATCGAACTTCTTAGTTAAATCTAAAAATATGTTCTTTTTCTTTATTTCTAAACTTTCTGGAATAATTTGAGAACCATCTTCAAATTCTTGAACTGCTTTCACAATTTAAAGAGCCATTTCTCTCACTTTTAATTGAAGCAACCACAAGTCAAAAAAATAAACAATTGCTCTCACTTAAATATTATTGAAAGATCCAGGGCACGAACTTGCAAGTGTTCAAATCTCGCAATACTTTTCAGGTCTACCAGAGAACAAATAATTACTCCATCTAACGTTCTTTTAGGGAAATTATGAACCCTATTGTCCCTGCACGTGTCCCCTCTCACCCTGCATATTTATTCCATTAATTCCAGATGTCCATTGGGGGACCTACAGTACAAACCCGATAACGTGACCATCCCCTATTTATTTCTTAGCTCCACCCACAAAGCCTCACCGGATGAACCTTGGCTTATTTTATCCCTGATCACTGCTGTGATGATCACCTTACCCAAACATGCAACACCTCCTCCGCTCCTTCCTAGACGTCTGGCCCTCCTTAAGCACCTGTACGCTGGTTCATTAAGTTGTCAGTCCTATCTCTCCCTTAGCCATGTTCCTGTAATGGCCATGATATCCCTATCTAATGTATCTGTCCACGCTCTGAGTTTACCGGTCTTACCTGTCAGCCTTTGAAACAGAACCAATTTAATCCAACAGGCATTCCTTGCTCACTGTTGTGTTCCAGCCTGACCTGTATGTCTAAATTACTATTTTTTGATTCCTATGTCTCCTTCTTGGCTCGGATTTGCTTCCCAGCTGTTCAGGATCCCACTTCTCCTACCAATTATAGTTTTAACCCTCCTTTGCAGCACTGCCAAACCTCGGTGCGATGATATGGCCCCTCCCTCCAATCCAGGTACAAACCGTCCGTCTTGCATAGGTCAGCTCTGCCGCAGAGGAGATCCCAGTTATCTAAAAATCTGAATCTCTGCACACTGCACTGATTCTTCAGCTACGCATTGATCTGCCATATCCTCCTGTTCATGTCCTCACGAGCAGGTGACACTGGAAATAATCTTGTATTATCATTATCATGGTCCTGTCTTTTTAACGCTTTCCCTCGCTCTCTGCAGTAACTCCACAGGACCTCATCGATATTTCTATCTATGTCATTTATACCAAATGTACAATGGGATCTGGGTGCTCACGCCCAACACCCACACCCACACCCTCCGAGGACGTTGTGCAGCCACTTGTAGATAACGTGTACCCTGGCACCTGGGAGTCAACACACCATGGTGGATTCCCATTTGCGGCCACAACGTTTCCTGTCTGCCCCCCTGACTATAGAGTCGCCTATCTCTAAGCAAAACCCCTTACTTTTGCACTTTCCTGCCGTGCCCCAGAGCCAGTTGTAGTGCAAACCGACCTTGCTACCGCTGCTTTCTCCTGAATAGTCATCCTCCTAACATTATCTGAAACAAAGTTACTTGTTTATGAGGGGAATGGTC
>NW_025208970.1:4346-13267 GCF_004010195.1 Chiloscyllium plagiosum | reverse complement strand
TGTCCACGCTCTGAGTTTACCGGCCTTACCTGTCAGCCTTTGAAACAGAACCAATTTAATCCAACAGGCATTCCTTGCTCACTGTTGTGTTCCAGCCTGACCTGTATGTCCAAATTACTATTTTTTGATTCCTATGTCTCCTTCTTGCCTCGGACTTGCTTCCCAGCTGTTCGGGATCCCACTTCTCCTACCAATTATAGTTTTAACCCTGCTTTGGCAGCACTGCCAAACCTCGGTGCGATGATATGGCCCCTCCCTCCAATCCAGGTACAAACCGTCCGTCTTGAATAGGTCAGCTCTGCCGCAGAAGAGATCCCAGTTATCTAAAAATCTGAATCCCTGCACACTGCCCTGATTCTTCAGCTACGCATTGATCTGCCATATCCTCCTGTTCATGTCCTCACTAGCACGTGACACTGGAAATAATCTTGTACTATCATTGTCATGGTCCTGTATTTTTAACGATTTCCCTCGCTCTCTGCAGTAACTCCACAGGACCTCATCGATATTTCTATCTATGTCATTTATACCCCATGTACAATGGGGTCTGGCTGCTAACGCCCAATACCCACACCCACACCCTCCGAGGACGTTGTGCAGCCAATTGTAGATAACGTGTACCCTGGCACCTGGGAGGCAACACACCATGGTGGATTCCCATTTGCGGCCACAACATTTCCTGTCTGCCCCCCTAACTATAGAGTCGCCTATCTCTGAGCAAACCCCCTTACTTTTACACTTTCATGCCGTGCCCCAGAGCCAGTTGTAATGCAAACCGACCTTGCTACCTCTGCTTTCTCCTGAATAGTCATCCTCCTAACATTATCTGAAACAATTTTACTTGTTTATGAGGGGAATGGTCACAAGGGATTCCTTCACTCTGCCTTTTCCTTTTCTTTTCAGGGTTGTCACCCAGCTACTCTCTGCCTGGAACACGACAAGTAGCAAGGAACACCTGGTGGATTAAATTGCATCTATTTCAATACAAGAGGGCTGACAGGAAAGGCTGATGAATGCAGGACATGAATTGGTATGTGGGACTGGGGTACCACAGTCATTACAAAAGGAGGGACGTGGCTGTGATCACCTCACTAAATCTCTTATCTATGAAGTGATCAGCATCTCGAATGATCCTGAATGCATCCAGCTCCACCTCCCGAAAACGTTCTCCCAGGAGCTGCAGATGGGTGAACCTCAAATGCATGTAGTCATCAGGGATATTGGCAGTCTCCCTGAGTTCCTCCATTCAACAGGAAGAACACGCAACTGCTCTAATTGCCGTCTGAACTCCTGTAAGACGGAAGTTTAAAGGACCTTACGTGAGCTAACCTGTAATTTTGGCTGAGCTGCCGCTGTCTGAAATTTCTTGAACCAAACCCTTACTTCAGACAATGTTACAAAAAATTTAGCAAAAGCATATCACTCCATCCCTCCACAACGCCACTCCTCCACCCGTCCATTTAGATTTGGTTTGGGAAGAAGGGAGACACTGTAGTGATGTAGTGTTTGGACATTCAGCACTCTTGAACAACAGGCCCAGGATGTTCTTCTGCACACTGCATGTCACTGGTTGGCCTTGGAGAGTGTTTGCCTGATGTCGTCCATACCAATCTGCATCATCACAGTTCTCTGCTTGTCCTTTCTGGCTATTAGTATTGCATTTATGAATTCCTTGAATCCGTTGATTGCATTCCAAACTATGCCTCACTCCAGATGGAGAGAGGTTGATGTTCCAGTGAACACAGGGCTATTGGAAAGAGAATATCAAAGACATAAGAGCAATAGCATTCCCACCCCTCACTGAGTCTGACTTTCCTTTCAATAACATTGTATTTATTCTGATAATTCCTTTTCCACTTCCCTGCAATTTTACCCGGAATCGTTGTTGAAAAAAATATGTCTCTCTCAGCCTTGATGATATTTAATGATTCCATAAGTCCATAAGAAATAGGAATAGAAGTAAAGGCATTCGGCCAATCGAGTCCACCCCGTTATTTAATAATTGCTGATGGGCATTTCAAAGCCATTTACTCGCACTGTCCCCGTATCCCTTAAGCCCTTGTGAGATTAAACATTATATTAAACTCTACCTTGAATACATTTACTGTCCCGGCCTCCGCTGCGCTCTGTGGCCATGAATTCTCCAGGCCCAACACTCTCTGGCTGAAGAAATGACTCCTAATTTCCGTTATACATAGTCCCCCTCTAATTCTAAGGCTGTGCCCACGAGTCCTGGTAACCTCACCTGACGGAATGAATTTCCAGTGTCCACCCTTTCTAAGACATGAATTATCATATAAGCTTTCATTAGATTTCCCCTCCAACGAATGCAACTCCCGGACCTTCAGCCGTTCATCATGTGTCAGGCCTAACATTCCAGGGACCATCCGTGTGAATCTCCGCTAGACACGCTCCAGTGCCAATATGTCCTTCCTGAGGGGGTCCATTACTGGTCACAATATTTTAAATGCTGCCTAGCCAGAGCTTTATAAAGTATCAGTCGCAATTCACTGCTTTTACATTCCAACCCTCTCGAAATAAATGACACATTACATTTGCTTTCTTAACCACGGACTCAACCTGCAAGTCATCCTTTCGAGAATCCTATACAAGCACTGTTAAATACCTTTGTAGTTTGGATTTGGAGATGCCGGTGTTGGACTGGGGTGCACAAAGTTAAAAATCACACAGCACCAGGTTATAGTCCAACAGATTTAATTGGAAGCGCACTAGCTTTCCGAGCGATGATCCTCCCTGTGTTAGGGCTCAATCCTAACACAGAATTGATAGCAAAAATTTACAGTGTGAAGTAACTGAAATCACGCATTGAAAAATTGATTGTCTGTTGAGCCTTTTATCTGTTAGAATGCAGTGGTAGTTTCACTTCTTTCATGTGTAAATCACAAAACGTTTTATAATAAAAGTTGCATTCTCAGGTTAGCTGTTAACAATGGTGATAGCTGGACAATATGTTGAAGGTGTTGGCCCCCTGTGTTCTCTGTCTATGCCATGATGTAGTGAAAGAATATTTAAATTTAATTTCTAATATTACTGGCTAGCCTACCTTCATATTTGATCCTCTACTTCCTTATTTCTGCCTTTGTTATCCTCTATTTGCTTTTGTAGCCTTCATAATCTTCTGATTTCCCAGTGCTCTCGTCCACTTTATAGGCTCGCTCTTTTTCTGTGGTACTTTTCCTGAGTACCTTCGTCAGCCATGATTGTCTCATCCCAACCCAGGTAGTCTTTCTTTTCTTTGGGATTCAAACTGAACAGCCTTCAGAATTTTCTCAATTGTTTCCTGACCACTAACGACAGAATTGATAGTTTTTATTCCGATGGCGTATTTCTCACATTCTGAAAATTGAACCTGCATTAGATGTATCCTGTCCTATCAAACCCCCTCAGTGACCAGAGGCAAAACGAAAAGGAAAAAAAAATATCAAGAAACTGTAATCTCCTCACTCATCTCCTACATCATCCAAAGATACAGCTCATCCAGATTTGTGGATTTGCCCACTCGTTATCCCGCATAAACTTACAATTCTTCCTCAGCTTTTGCATCAGTCTGTTCGAGGATCGCACTGTCATTCTCCCTTAATTCAGTCACAGCTTCTCCAAAGTGAAGACAGATATGAATTGCCTGTTTAACATATTTTCTAGCTCCGTGCACATGCTGCCTCCTTGGTCCTTAATACAACCAATTCTTTCACGTGTTATCCTATTCCCATTCACAAGCCGATGCAATATCGTTGGATTGTTGCTAATTTTACCCGTTAATGTTGTATCAAATCACCTTTTTGCTTTTCTACTCACTTCTTAAGTTCAGTCCCACACTTTCTGTACTCTTCTTGTACCTCCACTGATCTGCTCACATTATACGTGCTTTCAGCTTTCATTTATATATTTTATTCCATTTTGAAAATTTGTCGACATTCTAGGGTCTCTGTGCTGTTTTTCCAAACTTTCAGCTTCAATGTAAAATGTTGGGCCGGCACTGACATAATTTCCATTTCAATCATGTGATCCCATCTCACGCTGTTCTGCTGCAATGTTAAACAGATATAACTGCACTTTTGCTAGCCCCTGTCATTTAAAAAAAAATAAAATCTGCCTCCGCAATCCAAAAACATCCTATTTCTCAGCCCTTTTGCTTTGACTTTTCCTGGACAAATTGAAAATATATGAGACATGGTTCCTGGTCCTAAAATGGTTTCCTAATCCTGCCGAGAATAACTGACTGGCTTCACTCCCCACAATGAGGTCCCAGTATTCAAGCATTCCTTGTTGAGGCTTCAACATTTTAATCTAAGAAACTCTCTGCAATAAATTTCAAACCATCTGGCTACTCTGAAAAAATTATATCACGACCCCAATAAATTTTGGGATTTTAACTATCTTAGTGTAACCATCATATTACTGTTTCACACACCTCAATCATTTGTGTTTGTATATGCTCCTGTATTTTCATTCATCTGGTGAGTAATAATATATCCCCAGCAGTTATCTGTCATCGTTTTAATCCTAAACTCCAACCACAAAGCCTCGCTTGAAGATTCATCCAAGATATCATCCCGCCTTCAATCAGTAACTCACTCCATGATTAATAAAAAAAACCTACCTCCAGTTATACCCCCTCTTCTGCCCTGGCAATGGTTCCTGTACAATAGAATACTGAGTAACCAGTCCTGCTCTCCCTCAGCCACATTTCTGTGATGGCAAAAATGTCACAGCTCCACATCTCAAAGAACAAAGATCAAAGAAGAACAAAGAAAACTTACAGCCCAGGGACAGGCCCTTCGGTTCTCCAAGCCTGAGCCGATCCAAATGTACTGTCCAAACCTGTCGGTCAATTCCTAACCATCTGTATACCTCTGCTCCCCACCTACTCATGCATTTGTCCAGACGCATCTTAAATGAATCGACCGTGCCTGACTCTGCCATCTCTGCTGGCAACGCGTTCCAAACGCCCACCACACTCCGTGTGAATAACTTACTGTTTGAAACCCCTTCAAACTTTCTACCTCTCAGCTTGCAAGCGTGACCTCTAGTTATTGAATCCTTCACCCTAGGAAAAAGCTTGTCTCTATCCATCCTGTCTTTGTTCTTCATGATTTTGTAAACCTCAATCAGGTCTCCCCTCAATCCTTTTTTTTCTAATGAAAATAACCTAATCTACTCAACCTTTCTTCATAGCTATACCAGGAAACATCCTCGTAAACCTTCTCTGCACCCTCTCCAAGTCGTCCACATTATTTTGGTAATATGGTGACCAGAACTGTACACAGTATTTAAATGCGGCCGAACCAATGTATTGTACAATATTAACATAACGTGCCAGCTCTTATACTCGATACCGCGTCCGAAGAAGGCAAACATACCATATTACTTCTTGATCACTCCATCTGTTTGTGCAGCCACCTCTAGGGTAACAATGGACCAGAACTCCCAGATCTCTCTGTTCATCGACTTTTCCCAAAGCTCTTCCATTTACAGTATAGTTCGCTCTAGAACTAGACCTCCCAAAATGCAGCACCTCACAATTGCCCGGATTTGAACTCCATCAGCCACTTCTCCGCTCAAATCTCCAGTTTATCTATATTTTCCTGAATTTTTTAAAAGTCCGCTGTGGTTTCTGCTACTCCACCAACCTTCGTGTCGTCTGCAAAATTACCAATCAGACCATCAACGTCCTCTTCCAGATCATTTATTTATATTACAAACAACAATGGCCCCAGCACTGATCCACGCGGAACACCACTGGTCATGTTTCTCCATTTCGAGAAACTCCATTCAAGTACTAGTCTCTGTCTCCAGTTGCTCAACCAGGTCATATTCACCTCGGTTGAAGACATTACGCACCATGTGACTTCACTTTCTTCATTAGTTTACCATGGGGAAAATTATCAAACTCCTTATCAAAGTCCAAGTATATGACATAGACATCATATCCTTCATCTATGAACTTGGTCAATTCCTCAAAACATTCTAATGAGTTGGTAAGGCACGAACGCCCCCACACATAACCATGTTGCCTTCACTATTAAGACCATTATCTACCAAATAGAAATGGATCTTATCCCTCCGTACCTTCTCCACCAACCTTCCCATCACTGACATCAGGCACACAGGTCTGTAGTGACCTGGAATATCCTGAGAACCCTCCCTGAACAGGGGAACAGCATTAATAATGCTCCAGTCCCCTGGAACTTCACCTGTGTTTAAAGAGGCGACAAAGATCTCTGTCACAGTCCCGCTATTTCCTCTCTCACCTCCATCAGCAACCTGGGATTGATCCCATCCAGTCCTGGGGATTTGTCCACGTTATTATCATTTAGCGATACCCAACACATCCTTTCTCCTTATGTCCCTCATGATATCAGTACTTTACAGAATTTGTAATGTTGCCTTCTTCAACATGCCTCCCAGGCAATGCATTCTGGCTACATATCATCCTCTTTGTTGTAAGCAGATTCCACAAATACTTTCACAATGTCTTGTTTTTCACTTTGATCCTGTGTCCTCTAGTTTTCAACTCATTTACTAAATGGAGCTGCTACTGTCTGTTCACTCTATCCATACCTCTCACGATCTCTGTCAGGTTCATTCTTCAACCATGGCTGTGTACTCTCTTTCTTGTTTTTTCTTCGAAAATGCACCATTCACATATTCCAGCGTTAAGTTATTTTTGGGTCATTGATCTGGCCATATGAACAATCTGTTTGTACCATCCTGTAACCTAACACTGCCCTCCTCATTGTGAATGACCTGGATAAGTATTGTATCATCCACGGATTTGTTTATAATCCTACAACACCCCCTCTTTCATGCACATTCTATCTATCAACATTTATGAATGTCAGAAACAAAACTTGATTTGTTCTACACAAGCTGTTACAGAGGAAGAAGGCAGAATTCCATTCTCCTTTATTTTTCTCCCTTCCTGAATTTGTAGCGTGTTGCCGTTGAGGTCTTTTGTAAGGGAGCCACAAATAGTATTTTGGACATGGAGCACAATTCTGCCTTTATACTCTGCTCCGCGTTGGCACAGTAGTAAGTACTGCTGCCTCACAGCACCAGAGACCCGGGTTTAATTCATCATCTCAGGCTACTATCTGTGTGGAGTTTGCACATTCTCCCAGTGTCTGCTTGGGTTTCCTCCGGGTGCTCCGGTTTCCCCCCACAGTCCAAAAATGTACAGGTTAGGTGAATTGGCCATGCTAAATTGCCCGTAGTGTTAGGTGAAGGGTTAAAATGTTGGGGAATGGGTCTGGGTGGGTTGCTCTTCGGATGGTCGTTATGCACTTGTTGAGATGAACGGCCTGTTTCCACACTGGAAGTAATCTAATCTAATATATTGTGCATAAGACTAGTACATCATTACTTTTAGACAAGCTTTTGGCACTGTGCATTGTAACATTTCCGTTTTATGCGCACCTGCAGCTTATTCTTTATGTCATTCACTGCAATAGTCAGATCTGAAGATCTTTTTTCATCTACAGGATGGACACAGACTCTTTCGTTCAATTTGTTTGAAAGATCTAGAGCGATGAGAATAAAGGTTGCATTAAATTCTACAGTTAAACACTCTGTAGAATATCAATTTTCTAGTTCTCATCCCTAGGTTGAGTTGGAAGCAAATTAATTGAAGAAACAACCACAGTTCTGAATATTGTTTTAAAAAGTGATGTCATGTTGAAATAATGCATTTAGAAGAAAAGAAAATGTTGTGTGCACTTGACAGACATACAGAAATGCAGAGTGAATGCATAATATGAACAAGAATCTAGTGTTAATTTTAAAAGTAGGAAAAATCTTTTCTTAGGTTTCAAAGGAAACAAGACCCCAGATTACATGAACAGTGCTATTTGATTGTCCACCAATCTCACTTTTCCAAATCCAGGCTTTCCTTTGCCACTGATGTTTTTTTACAGCCACACTTCCTCTTCGCCTTCCTACTCTTTCCTATAACACTAACTCTCCTTGCGTCGCACCTTTATTTGCTACAGACGCTTCCACGGACCATTTCCCTTAACACTTCCTGCACAGTATGTCATTCCACTTCCCCTATTACCCCCACTTTTCCTGACTATCACTTTCGCTTTGTGCTCTCAACTAGCTGCTGAAAGTTGCTGATTTCTGTGCTACTGCGGTCATCAGTGAATGATGAGTTTGGAATGATCAATTTCAACAGCTACAGACAATAATATGTTTCCAACTACTGCTGCACCGTGAACTGAAGATTTTGGTCCATATTGATACAAAGTGGAGCTTCTTTCCGCCCCTCTTTCACAAAGCTTAACCAAAGAGTCTTATTACCAACAGGACAGAAATCTTCAGACAGAATTAAAAGTCCGTGCCCAATTTACTTTTGAAAATTTTGAGGACAATATTAAATAAAACAGTATTCTCATCTTTTGCTCTTTATTCTTTCAATGGATCTTCCAATGTAATTTGAGGCGAGGTAAGAGCAAACTCCCTTTCCATCGAAGCAGGACTTGAAGGAAGGTGGCATCAAGGACCCTGAGCAAATTGTGACAAATCCGAATTAGAGAATATTCTGCACTAGTAATGGGAATAGTGAAAAAAAAAACAACTTAGCAAGTTATCTTCCAAATTAACATGTCATTCTGTCTCGGGACTAATTTGTTGTTAATTCACTATCAGTTGTTAAAAACATCTTGAAATGTCCCTAAAAAACAACTGTGTGTGTATGTGCATCAATTGGAGAGAAGAGATTCATTCAGACAGATATCTGTCACCTTCTGCAGAATAATTCGGTTTAACAAATACAATCTCCCCATGCTAGTGGGTTCAAAACTCATGGATGAATATGTCCTGTATAAATATGCCAAGATATGTTATGTTTCATAAAGTTTGAGAACTTGCCAGATGAGTGCGATCCCAGTGACATCAGGAAA
>NW_025208970.1:0-4216 GCF_004010195.1 Chiloscyllium plagiosum | reverse complement strand
CTGAGCAAATTGTGACAAATCCGAATTAGAGAATATTCTGCACTAGTAATGGGAATAGTGAAAACAAAAACAACTTTAGCAAGTTATCTTCCAAGTTACATGTAATTCTGTCTCGGGACTAATTTGTTGTTAATTCACTATCAGTTGTTAAACATATCTGGAAATGTCCCTAAAAAACAACTGTGTGTGCATGTGCATCACTTGGAGAGAAGAGATTCATTCAGACAGATCTCTGTCACCTTCTGAAGAATGATTCGGTTTAACAAATACAATCTCTCCATGCTAGTGCGTTCAAAACTCATGGATGAAAATGTCCTGTATAAATATGCCAAGATTTTTTATGTTTCATAATGTTTGAGAACTTGCCAGATGTGTGCGATTCCGGTGACATCAGGAAACGACATGACACTGAGGTAATGCGGATCGGGGTTTTTACTTCAATAGATTACTTTCAGAGGGTTGATTATGCGACATGATGGCCACTGATTTCAACATTTTCATGGCGAATTATGACAGTTCATGACGTTATCGATTTTGAGAAATTTGTTAAACACATTTTTTAAAAAAAATTACATTCAAATACTTAACCAAATGCTTGAGAGTCAACTGAAATGGCAGCTTCACCATCTCCTTTCAGGTCAGATATATATCCAGTCCAAAAGCAAAAAGACAGTTGAAAGCACAGGAAAACTATAGCACATCTGTTAGCATCTGAGCAGCGAGAAACAGAGTTTACGTTTTGAGACCAATATGAGTTTTTCAGAACAGAGTCACATCAGACACAATATACCAATTCTGTTTCACTCTTCGATCCTGACTCATCTGATGCATTTCGCCTGCATTTTCTGTTTGCATTACAGATTTCCACGTTCCCCAGTATTCCTTGCCACAGTAACACAGTTGGGAACATGAAACGGTGGCACGGTGGCTCAAGGGTTAGCGCTGCTGTCTTATAGCATTATGGGCTTGGTAAAATTGTATCCTTAGTCCAGTACCTGTATTGAGCTTTCACATTCTTCCCTAGTTTGTAAGTGCTTCCTTTAGCTGCTCCTGATTCCTCCCACAGGTCAAACATGTAAAGTTTAAGGGAATTGACCATTTTAATTTGCTCATCTGCAGCTACTTGAATTGGCTCTTGGAGGTACAGGGATAGAGGAGGTGGCAGGATAGCCATAGGAGATACATGAATAGGGTAGCAGGTGGTTCTGGGGGCAGTGCTCTTCAGAGGTCAGTGTAGGTTCGATGGGCCGAATATATCACTGTTACAATTTAGGATTCCACGTGAAAATTACAACAAAGGCGGAAGTTACTGAGACCATCATCTCTGCACCAGCTCGGAATAAGTTATTTCTTGACTGTTGTTGTTCTGTATTCTCACATGTCCCTGTGCATTGTGTTCTCTGTGTCTGTGATTTTAATTCCGAATATCCTATGCATATATTCTCAACTTTATCGCTCTGTATATCCAGTGATTAAAGTTTACAGCATTGTAAATGGACAACATTCTGAATGATAGGAGATTAACTCAATAGTTCTGATATTGACATCCAATATAGTCCAGTTGTTACTGTGAGCTGGAATTCTGTAGTGAAGGGGTTAACTGAGACTGTTTGTTCAGACACTGTGATTGATGCCCGCCTCCATGGATCCTAACTGTGTCACTGGAGGGTTTCTCTCTCCTATTAGTACGGGGTTTCATTCAATGTGTTATGCCATTGTAGCAAGAGATGCATCAAATCAATGGATCCGAATCTGAGAACAATGGACTGGAATGTTACAATTACGCACAGGCGTATATCTGAAGGTCTTTACTGGTTCCACAGATCTAAGTCAGATTTACCAAGACTGATACTATATGTACTCTTTATTATTCAGGCATGTTATTATCCAGTCCTCGCTATTATTGGTGTTCTTGGTAAGTCCCCCTAATTCTGCTCATTTATTAATTACAGAAACTATGTTGATTTTTTTTCTGTTTTGTATATCTGATAAATACTGAAACTATTGCATTTAGTTTCATTATAACCTCCATTCATTACCTGTATATTTCAGAACCTTTCCTCACAAATGTCTGAGAACAAGACAGCAAGCACCGTTTTTGTCTTGAACTAAGTTATATATTGAATAATCTTCCATCACCAAACCTGTCCACTACATGTTTCATAATACCCCGAATCTCCAACTCTGCGTCAGTGCAGTTGCTGAATTAACCATTATCTAAGCCAAGGTGAACATCAGACTTTACAGTTCCAGTCCTCTTCTGGTCACTGATCCAGTTCCACATATTTCAATCATAAACTTGTGCATTTCTTCAAATTTGCTTTATAATGGGGACAATGTATTAGAGTAGGAAAGTCGCTCGATTGATTAATCAGAATCACAGCTCATGACACGAAAGACATATTTTAAAGTCCTACCACAGCTGGTAGCAGAACTTAAATTCAAATAATAAGAACCGAAGTTAAAAAAAAACAAGTTGCAGGAACTGTGACCATAAAATCAGTAGTATTTTGTCCAACAACCTATCCGTTTTACTGATATCCTTTGGTAATGAAATATGACATTGTTGCCGAGTTTGGATTAAGAATGACTTCATACCCATAACAATTTGCTTGGTTCTATACTGCCTTGTGGAACGATCACAGTCAACGGATATCAGTGATGGTCATCAAATGCTGCCCTTGCTGAAATCCCATAAAGTAACAAAATAAAGGGTAAACCAAGCAAAGACAGATACCGGAGATCTGAAACAGAAAGAAACAGAGTGCTGGGGAAACGGGATAGTTTTGACAGACTCTGTTGACAGATAAACTGAGTTTTGAGTACAGTGATCACGGGTCAGGTCTGAAATTATTTGGGAAATAGTGTAATGCGTTTTGGTGGAGTGATGTAATATATGAAGAAATAAAGAGAAAGAAAAAGGCATCAGCAAAGGAATTGTTGATAATCATCTTGGATGGAATTTAAATATGAGATTGATACCACTGATTTTTCACTTTGTCCCATATTCCTGAGTATCATGCCCAGGTCAGTATATGGTCCTGTATAAAGTGAGTTATGTTCCTTCTGTTTCCATTCTTGAGTGTGGTCATCTCCTTTTATTGACTAGTGGTGCATTGGTGTTATTTCGCAGTCAGTATATGTTTCTCTTTCGCAGTTGCCCTTGATAAGGTTGGTGAGCTGCCTTCTTGAACCACTGCAGGCTACCAGTGCTTAGCCAGAAATGCAAACTAATGAGAGGATGGCATTATTTAACACTGAGCGGGTGTACCATGTACATGAAGATTTTACTTATTCCTCTTTTTGGAAATTCAGAGGAAGTTCACTGGATGGTAATCTTGGATTTGTGTTGTCAGTTGCTCTGATTGTTCATGGTGATCTCAGGGACTTTTATCCCCACAATGAACAAAGTGTAGGTACTGAAATTACAAATTGTCTGGGTCTGCAGATACCGCACAGGGAGGGCCAAGGCACTCCACTATCATTTTAGCTATTTCCCAATGTATCTTATCCAGGTCCAAAGTGGAGGTCATAGAGTTTTATAACCTCATTCAGCATAACCTGTAGTTCCATACTAGATACAAGGCTTTAGTGACAATACCCAACAAATGTATTGATTCTAGAACAAGCCGGACATGTGGGGGTGATGTATCCAATATGCCACAGTGTCATCGTCTCACGTATTCGCTACGTGACAGAGGCCATCTCTGTTCGAGGTAAGAATGTTGGTTCTGTCTCCACAGAGGAAGCAACAGAAAATCTTTTGGAAATTGGTTGCAGATTTGCTCGCTGAGCTGTCGGTTTGGTATCCAGACGTTTCATTACCTGGCTAGGTAACATCATCACTGGCGACCGCCAAGTGAAGCGAAGCTATTGTCTCCTGCTTTCTGTTGATATGTTTGTCCTGGATGGGGCTCCTGAGTTTGTGGTGATGTCATTTCCTGTTCGTTTTCTGAGCAGTTGATAGATGGTATCTAGATCTATGCGTTTGTTTATGGCGTTGTGGTTGGAGTGACAGGCCTCTATGAATTCTCTGCTCAGCCTATCCCAGGATAGATGTGTTGTCCCAGTCGAAATGGTGTTTTCTTTGATCCGTGTGTAGGGCTACGAGGGAGAGAACGTCGTGTCTTTATGCAACTAGCTGGTGTTCGTGTATTCTGGTAGCTAACTTACTTCCTGTCTGTCCTACATAGTGTTTGTGGCAGTCTTTGCATGG
>NW_025208969.1:10985-15690 GCF_004010195.1 Chiloscyllium plagiosum | reverse complement strand
TAAGTCTAAAACACGGCTGTCCTTCCGTTAAAACTGTAAAAATAAAGAAACACGATTTAACTACGAGTTCACAAGTGCCTGGTCATGCTGGGTTCACATTACTCCCAATGACTCGGAATCCCTCGGTCCGCTGTCTTACAGCTTGCTCCCGCTCCATGGTGAAATCCTACACGAGTAATTACTGTGAATAAAACATGGAAGCTCTGGAACTCGGGGAAATAAGTACACGTCGTGATGTTTTGCAATGAGGCCACATGATGGAAGAGGAATTCTGGAGGTCTTTAATATGTTAACCAGAGATAAATATCCAGGGATTGTACAAGTTTGTCCGGGGTCATTGTGGGAAGCTAGGGAAACATTTTGGACCCCATAGCTGAGATATTTGCATCGTTCATGGGAGTTCTGGAGAAGAGTCACGGGATCCAAAACGTTAACTATCATTTCTCTGCACAGATGCTGCCAGACCTGCTGACATTTACCAGCAATCTCTGTTCTTGTTTCTGCAATGTCTGCAGTTATTTCAGTTTTACATTTGTATCATTGACAGCCACGGTTGAGGTGCTGGAAGTATGGCCCACAGCTCATGTTGTGACATTATTTTTAAAAATGCAGAAAGGAAAATCTAAGGAACTAGTGAATCTGTTGACAGGGTGGGTCACTGTTGGGCGTAAATTCTGAGAGAGGACTTACATGCATTCAAATAGTCAAGAACTGATTAATGATAATCAGCAAAAGTTGGTGTGTGAGGGAAATGTGTCTCATAAACTTGACATAACTTTTACAAGTCGTGGAAAAGCAGATAGATGAAGGTACAGCAGCATACGTTGTCGACATGCACATCAGCAAGGCCAAACATGGTTCTGCACGGGAGACATTTTGAAGGGAATCAGCGAAAGCTAGCCAATTAGACACACAATTCGCTTAACAGCATGAGACAGAGGTCACTGGCAGTGGTTCTTTGTTTCAACTCGAGGCCTATGAGCAGCTGCGTGCCACAAGGATCGCTGAAAGATCTACAGTTGTTTATTATTTTCTGAATAGACTGGATGAGAAGATAGAAAGCAGGGATACTAAGTTTTTAGACGACTCAAAATTGGCGATATATTGGAGTGTGAAGAATGTTATCTAAGCCGACAATGACATCTCAATCAACTGGGCCAATGGGAGATGGTGTATTGTACATTTAAATGTCATTTGCTGCATTTTTGTTTGAAAAAGTAGGGCAGGATTTACACAGTTAACAATCGAGCCCTGGGAGTGCTGCTAAACAGACAGAACCGGGGTGCAGTTGCAGAGTTCCTTGAAATGTAATCGCAAATTGACAAGGATGGTATGAAATTATTAGGCATGCTACACTCATCGGTCAGAGCACTGAGAATAGGAGTTGCGGCGCCAAGTTATGACTGTACAACGGTTAGTACAATTCTTGTCGCCCTGCGATACAAAAGAACATTATAAACGGGAAATGGTAAGACATATTTAAATTGATGTGACGGAGACAGGATGATTTGAGACAAAGTGATAGGATGTGCAGCGTCGGACTTTTTCTCGTTTGCATTCGAAAATATGGGGTAATCTTCTAGAGGTTTATAAGACCATGCCAGACATAGATAGGAAGAACAGCAAAGGTTTTTACTCCAGGGGCCCGATCTCCAAAAGCGGATGGCAGAGGATTGCATTGACAGCGAAGAGATTTAAACGAGATCTAAGTGGAAGCTTTTTCTCACATAGTGTAGGATGTCCATGTAACGAGCTAAGAGACAATGTGGTAGAGGCAAGTAAAATTACAACATTTTAAAGACAGTGAGATGTAAATAAATAAATGGGAATGTTTCAGAGGGGTAAGTGCCAAATGAAGCTAAATCGGACGAGTTTCGTTTAGGAAAACTGGTGAGTATGGACGATTTAGGTTGAAGGGTCTGTTTATATATTTCACTACGTTAAGAGTCTATGACCTTGCAACTCATCTTTCACCACTAATTCTTCATTACACTCAAGTCAGTGACGAGTGTGGTGAACATGCTAGGGTGAGAATCATGTGCACCGAAAACAGACGATAATGAGCCAGAAAACGGTCGGACTTGACTCCTTGCATTCCAAGCAGCAGAACTAGAATGAGGAAGAGAGGAAGAAATGATCCCCACAATAAAAGATCAGATCTAAGCGTTGCAGTCCTACCACATTGTAGGCGGCACGGTGGTACAGTGGTTAGCACTGGTTAGCAGTGGTTAGCACTTCTGCCTCACAGCGCCAGTGACCTGGGTTCAATTCCCGCCTCAGGCGACTGTCTATGTGGAGTTTGAGCATTCTCCCAGTGTCTGCGTGGGTTTCCTCCAGGTACTCTGGTTTCCTCCCATAATCCAAAAATGTGCAGGTTAGGTGAATGGGCTATGCTAAATTGCCCATAGTGTTAGGTGAAGGGGTAAATGTAAGAGACTGGATCTGGGTAGGTTGTGCTTCAGCGGGTCGGTGTGGACTTGTTGGACTGAAGGGCCTATTTCCACATTGTATGTAATCTGATCTAATTTTTTAAAAAATCAGTCACAAATGGTGATAGAAAATTAAACAGCTCACTGGAGGAGAACGTTCCACGATTATCCCCATCCCAAGTAAAGGAACAGCTGTGCATTCCAATACATATGACAAGGTTGCCGCATCTGTGTCAACCTCAGCCCGACATGTTGAGTCTATGATCTACCTCAACGTCATCAAGATGACCAGAGTTTTAAATGTGCGAGTCGTTAATCAATGCGATCCGCTGCAAATAACGTGGAGAAGCAGCTGAACACAGAAGATATAATCAAGGTCTTGACACCATTCCAGCCAAAAGGAATGAAGACTTGTGCTACATCATAAACGATGTCACTGTGGAAGCTGTTTCATTCCAGCTCGAACTCTGACGTCTACCCAGCAATTCAGAAAATGACTTAACTTTGCCCAGTCCCCAAGAAGAGGATAATTACATTCTGCCCAACTGCCATCCCCATCTGCCCCATCATGATCATCAAATATGTTGGATTTATTTTTGACACGGCTCAAATAGTCCAACCCTGGCAAATTCCTTTTAAGTCTTTTCTGAATCATTTCAGGTTTTGGAACATCCGTCTGATAGGAAGCAGAATGGAGTTACACTCATAGTTCGAAAAGTGGCCTAACCAATGGTCTGCACAGCCACAATATGAACTTCAACTCCTGTACTCAACAGTCTGTCAAATAGAAGAACGCGTACCAAATGCCTTCTTCACGACCATATCTTTGTGCGACTCCACTTTCGAGAAACTATGATCCTGCACTGCAACGTCTCTTTGATCAGCAACAATCGTCAGGGGGCCTTACATTTAATTATATAAACCTTGGTCTGATTTTTCTTCCAAATGAAGCACATCGCATTCAAGTGAATTAAACTCCAGTCTTCACACCATTGGCTTATCTGGTCAATATCCCGTTGTACTCTGACGTAATCTTCTTCGCTGCCCACGACGCCTCCAATTTTGTTGTCATCTTACTAAGTATACCTCCTTTGTTCACATGCAAATCATAAATATAAATTACAAATAACTTATTGGGCAGAGCATCGAACTGTGTGGGACACCACTTTTCACAGACCTCCAGTCTGAAAAGCAGTCTTGTACCACCACACTCTGTCTTCCACCTTCGATACAGTTTTGTCGTCAAATGGCCAGATCTCCCTGCTCTGGATGTAGGTTTGCTCACTGAGCTGGAAGGGTCGTTTTCAGGCGCTTCATCACCACACTACGTAACGTTTTCAGCGATCCTCAGGATTGAAGCACTGCTGCTATAGATTGCTTTCTGATTATGTGTCTGGGAATCCTTTTTTGGTTATGTCATTTGATGTGGTGTCATTAATTAATACGGTGATGTTATTGCTTGTTCTTTGCCTCAGAGATGATAAATGAAATCCAAGTGAACCTGTATGTTGATAGAGTTCCAGATGGAATGCCATGCTTCTAGGAATACTCGTGCATATCTCTGGCTTACCCTAGGATGGGTGCATTGTCACAGTCGAAGTATTGTCCTTCCTCATCTGTATCTAAGTACACCAGTGAGAGTGACTCATGCATTTTTGTGACTAGTTGTTGTTTATATGTCCTGGTGGCCATTTTTCTTCATATTTGTCCAATGTAATGTTTGTGCACCTCGTGCAACATATTTGTAAAGTGATGTAAGTTTTCCTTGATGCTTGTATAGGGACTTTCATGTTCATTAGCTGCTCTGTTATTGTGTTGGTATGTGTTCGGGCTTTTATGATGCGAAGGGTCGGAGTACACTGGCAGTAATTTCCGTGATATCTGCGATGTAGTGGAAAGTGGCTCGGCTGTCTGGACGTGTTTGGTCTGATGATTTGGGCTTGTTGCTGAGAAACCAGCGGTCCATTAGCATTGGGTACCCATTATTTTTAATACACTGTATAGTTGATTAATTCTGCTCTTTGAAGTTTTTCTGCGCTGCAGTGTGTGATGGCTCGTTGAAGTAATGTTGTAATCCAGATTCGTTTGTGAACATTGGGATGATTGCTTCAGGAGTTCAATATTTGTTTCGTATGTTTTGCTTTCCTGTAGATGCTGGGTTGAAGTTCCACATTGGCTGTTCGCTCTACTGCGACACCTGGAAAAGTCAATTTATTTTTGTTTTCCTCCCCTTTCGTGAATTTTACGCCAGTTAGCATAATATTGATGGTCTTGAA